>NC_092378.1:81910869-82016020 GCF_030028105.1 Mobula birostris
TGTGAGTCAACTCTAGAGCTGTCAGAATCACTCCCTACATCTCAGATTCAACTCCAGAGCGATCAGAATCACTCCCTACCGTCTGAGAGTCAACAGCAGAGCTGTCAGAATCACTCCCTACATCTCAGAGTCAACTCGAGAGCAGTCAGAATCACTCCCTACAGTCTGAGAGGCAACTCCTGAGCTGTCAGAATCAGTCCCTACAGTCCTAGAGTCAACTCCAGAGCTGTCACAATCACTCCCTACACCCCCAGAGTCAAGTCCAGAGCTGTGGGAATCAATCACTACAGTCCCAGAGTCAACTCCAGAGCTGTCAGAATCAATCACTGCAGTCCCAGAGGCAAATCCAGAGCTGTCAGAATTAATGCCTACAGTCCCAGAGTCAACACCAGAGCTGTCAGAATCACTCCCTGCAGTCCCAGAGTCAACTACAGAACTATCAGAATCACACCCGACAGTCCAAGCGTCAACTCCAGAGCTGTCAGAATCACTCCCTACATCTTACAGTCAACTCCAGAGCTGTCAGAAACACTCCCTACATCTCAGAGTCAACTCCAGAGCTGTCAGAATCTCTCCCTACATCTCAGAGTCAACTCCAGAGCTGTCAGAATCACTCCTTATTCCCAGAGGGAACTCCACAGCTGTCAGAATTACTCCCTAAATCTCGGAGTCAACTCCTGAGCTGTCAGAATCACACCTCAGTCTTAGAGTCAACTCCAGAGCTGTCAGAGAAACTCCCTACAGTCTCAGAGTCAACTCCAGAGCTATTAGAATCACTCCTTAGTCTCAGAGTCAACTCCAGAGCTGTCAGAATCACTTCGTACAGTCTCAGAGTCAACTCCAGAGCTGTCAGGATCACTCCTGATTCCCAGAGTGAACTCTTGAGCTGTCTGAATCATTCTTTAGTCCCAGAGTCAACTCCAGTGCTGTCAGAATCACTCCTTATTCCCAGAGTCAACTCCCGAGCTGTCCGAATCATTCCTTATTCGCAAAGTCAACTCCAGAGCTGTCAGAATCACTCTCCGCAGTCCCAGAGGCAACTCCATAGCTGTCATAATCACTCCTTCGTGCCAGATTCAACTCCAGTGTATCAGAATCACTCCCTACCATCTAAGAGTCAACTCCAGAGCTGTCAGAATCACTCCCTACACCCCCAGAGTCAGCTCCAGAGCTGTCAGAATCACTCCCTGCAGTCCCAGAGTCAAATCCAGGGCTGTCAGAATCACTCCCTACATCTCAGAATCAACTCCAGAGTTGTCAGAATCATACCTTAGTCTCAGAGTCAACTCCAGAGCTGTCTGAAAAACTCCCTACAGTCTCAGGGTCAACTCCAGAGCTGTCCGGAACACTCCGTAAATCTCGGAGTCAATTCCAGAGCTGTCAGAATCTCTCCCTACAGTCTCAGACTCAACTCCAGAGCTGTTAGAATCACACCTTAGTCTCAGAGTCAATTCCAGAGCTATCAGAATCACACCTTAGTCTCAGAGTCAACTCCAGAGCTGTCTGAAAAACTCCCAACAGACTCAGACTCAACTCCAGAGCTGTCAGAATCACTCCTTAGTCTCAGAATCAACTCCAGAGCTGTCAGAATCAGTCCCTACAGTCTCAGAGTCAACTCCAGAGCTGTCAGGATCACGCCTGATTCCCAGAGTGAACTCCAGAGCTGTCGGAATCACTCCTTATTCCCAGAGTCAACTCCAGAGCTGTCTGAATCACTCCTTATTCCCAGAGTCAACTCCGGAGCTGTCAGAATCACTACTTAGTCTCAGAGTCAATTCCAGAGCTGACAGAATCTCTCCCTACATCTCAAAGTCAACTCCAGAGCTGTCAGAATCACACCTTAGTCTCAGTGTCAACTCCAGAGCTGTCAGAATCAGTCCATACACTCCAAGAGTAAACTCTAGAGCTCCAAAAATCATTCCAAACAGTCCCAGAGTCACCTCCAGACCTGTCAGAATCACTCCCCACAGTCCCAGAGTCAACTCCACAGCTGTCAGAATCAATCCTTACAGTCTGAGAGTCAACTCCAGAGCTGCCAGAATCACTCCAGAGTCTCAGAGTCACTCCAGTGCTGTCAGAGTCACTCCCTACAGTTAAGCGTCAAATTCAGAGCGCTCAGAATCACTCCCTACATCTCAGAGTCAACTCCACAGCTGTCAGAATCACTTCCTAAATCTCAAAGTCAACTCCAGAACTGTCGGGATCACTCCCTAAATCTCGGAGTCAACTCCAGAGCTGTGAGAATCAAACCTCAGTCTCAGAGTCAACTCCAGAGCTGTCAGAATCACTCCCTACAGTCTGAGAGTGATCCCCAGAGGTGTCAGCATCACTCCCTACAGTCTCAGAGGCAACTCCTGAGCTGTCCGAATCACTCCCTAAATCTCGGAGTCAACGCCAGAGCTGTCAGAATCACTCCCTACAGTCTGAGAGTGATCCCCAGAGGTGTCAGCATCACTCCCTACAGTCTCAGAGGCAACTTCAGAGCAGTCAGAATCACTCCCTACACCCCCAGAGTCAACTCCAGAGCTGTCAGAATCAATCCCTACACCCCCAGATTCAACTCCAGAGTTGTCAGAATCACTCCCTACATCTCAGAGTCAACTGCAGAGCTGCCAGAATCACTCCAGAGTCAGAGTCACTCCAGTGCTGTCAGAATCTATCCCTACAGTCCAAGCATCAGATCCAGAGCTGTCAGAATCACTCCCTACATCTCAGAGTCAACTCCACAGCTGTCAGAATCACTCCCTAAATCTCAGACTCAACTTCTGAGGTGCCAGAATCACTCCTTCGTCTCAGAGTCAACTCCAGAGCTGTCAGAATCACTCACTACATCTCAGGCTCACTCCAGAGCTGTCGGGATCACTCCCTAAATCTCGGAGTCAACGCCAGAGCTGTCAGAATCACATCTCAGTCTCAGAGTCAATTCCAGAGCAATTAGAATCACTCCTTAGTCTCAGAGTCAACTCCAGAGATGTCAGGATCAGTCCTGATTCCCAGAGTGAACTCCAGAGCTGTCTGAATCACTCCTTAGTCCCAGAGTCAACTCCAGTGCTGTCAGCATCATTCCTTATTCCCAGAGTCAACTCCAGAGCTGACTGAATCAATCCTTTGACCCACTGTAAACTCCACAGCTGTCAGAATCACTCCCTAAATCTCAGACTCAACTTCTAAGGTGCCAGAATCACTCCTTCGCCTCAGAGTCAACTCCAGAGCTGTCAGAATCACTCACTACATCTCAGACTCACTCCAGAGCTGTCGGGATCACTCCCTAAATCTCAGAGTCAACGCCAGAGCTGTCAAAATCACACCTCAGTCTCAGAGTCAAATCCAGAGCAATTAGAATCACTCCTTAGTCTCAGAGTCAACTCCAGAGCTGTCAGGATCACTCCTGATTCCCAGAGTGAACTCCAGAGCTGTCTGATTCACTCCTTAGTCCCAGAGTCAACTCCAGTGCTGTCAGAATCACTCCTTATTCCCAGAGTCAACTCCAGAGCTGTCTGAATCACTCCTTCATCCCATATTCAACACCAGTGTATCAGAATCACTCCCTACCGTCCAAGAGTCAACTCCAGTGCTGTCAGAATCACTCCTTATTCCCAGAGTCAACTCCAGAGCTGTCTGAATCACTCCTTCATCCCATATTCAACTCCAGAGCTGTCAGAATCACTCCCTACATCTCAGAGTCAATTCCAGAGCTGTCAGAATCACTCCTTAGTCTCAGAGTCAACTCCAGAGCTGTCAGAATCACTCCTTAGTCTCAGAGTCAACTCCAGAGCTGTCAGAATCATTGCTTCGTCTCAGAGTCAACTCCAGAGCTGTCAGAATCAATCCTTACAGTCTGAGAGTCAACTCCAGAGCTGCCAGAATCACTCCAGAGTCTCAGAGTCACTCCAGTGCTGTCAGAATCACTCCTTACAGTTAAGCGTCAAATTCAGAGCGCTCAGAATCACTCCCTACATCTCAGAGTCAACTCCACAGCTGTCAGAATCACTTCCTAAATCTCAGAGTCAACTCCAGAACTGTCGAGATCACTCCCTAAATCTCGGAGTCAACTCCAGAGCTGTGAGAATCAAACCTCAGTCTCAGAGTCAACTCCAGACCTGTCAGAATCACTCGCTACAGTCTGAGAGTGATCCCCAGAGGTGTCAACATCACTCCCTACAGTCTCAGAGGCAACTCCTGAGCTGTCAGAATCACTCCTTAGTCCCAGAGTCAACTCCAGAGCTATCAGGATCACTCCCTACGGTCTCAGAATCAACGCCAGAGCTGTCAGAATCACTCCTTAGTCTCTGAGTCAACGCCAGAGCTGTCAGAATCACTCCTTCGTCTCAGAGGCAACTCCTGAGCAGTCAGAATCACTCCTTAGTCCCAGAATCAACGCCAGAGCTGTGAGAATCACTCCTTAGTCTCAGAGTCAACTCCAGAGCTGTCAGAATCACTCCCTTAACTCCGAGAGTAAAATCCAGAGCTCTCAGAATCACTCGCTACAGTCCCAGAGTCAACTCCAGAGCTGTCGGAATCACTCCCTACATTTCATAGTCAACCCCAGAGCTGTCAGAATCACTCCTTAGTCTCAGAGTCAACTCTAGATCTATCAGAATCACTCCTTAGTGGCAGAGTTATCTCCAGAGCTGTAAGAATCACTCCCTACAGTACCAGAATCAACTCCAGAGCTGTCAGAATCACTCCCTATATCTCAAAATCAACTCCAGAGCTGTCAGAATCACTCCCTACAGTCCCAGAGTCAAATCCAGAGCTGTCCGAATCACTCCCTAAGTCTCGGAGTCAACGCCAGAGCTGTCAGAATTACTCCCTGCATCTCGGAGTCAACGCCAGAGCTGTCAGAATTACTCCCTGCATCTCAGAGTCAACACCCGAGCAGTCAGAATCACTCCTTAGTCTCAGAGTCAACTCCAGAGCTGTCAGAAAAACTCCAGAGTCTCATAGTCAACTCCAGAGCTGTCACAATCACTCCTTAGTGGCAGAGTCAACTTCAGAGCAGTCAGAATCACTCCCTACACCCCCAGATTCAACTCCAGAGGTGTCAGAATCACTCCCTACATCTCAGAGTTAACTCCAGAGCTGTCAGAATCACTCCCCAGAGTCCCAGAGTCAACTCCAGAGCTGCCTGAATCACTCCAGAGTCTCAGATTCACTCCAGTGCTGTCAGAATCTATCCCTACAGTCCAAGCGTCAAATCCAGAGCTGTCAGAATCACTCCCTACATCTCAGAGTCAACTCCACAGCTGTCAGAATCACTCCTTATTCCCAGAGTGAACTCCAGAGCTGTCTGAATCAATCCTTAGACCCATTGTAAACTCCACAGCTGTCAGAATCACTCCCTAAATCTCAGACTCAACTTCTGAGGTGCCAGAATCACTCCTTCGTCTCAGAGTCAACTCCAGAGCTGTCAGAATCACTCACTACATCTCAGACTCACTCCAGAGCTGTCGGGATCACTCCCTAAATCTCAGAGTCAACTCTAGATCTATCAGAATCACTCCTTAGTGGCAGAGTTATCTCCAGAGCTGTAAGAATCACTCGCTACAGTCCCAGAGTCAACTCCAGAGCTGTCGGAATCACTCCCTACATTTCATAGTCAACCCCAGAGCTGTCAGAATCACTCCTTAGTCTCAGAGTCAACTCTAGATCTATCAGAATCACTCCTTAGTCTCAGAGTCAACTCCAGAGATGTCAGGATCAGTCCTGATTCCCAGAGTGAACTCCAGAGCTGTCTGAATCATTCCTTATTCCCAGAGTCAACTCCAGAGCTGACTGAATCAATCCTTAGACCCATTGTAAACTCCACAGCTGTCAGAATCACTCGCTAAATCTCAGACTCAACTTCTAAGGTGCCAGAATCACTCCTTCGCCTCAGAGTCAACTCCAGAGCTGTCAGAATCACTCACTACATCTCAGACTCACTCCAGAGCTGTCGGGATCACTCCCTAAATCTCAGAGTCAACGCCAGAGCTGTCAAAATCACACCTCAGTCTCAGAGTCAAATCCAGAGCAATTAGAATCACTCCTTAGTCTCAGAGTCAACTCCAGAGCTGTCAGGATCACTCCTGATTCCCAGAGTGAACTCCAGAGCTGTCTGATTCACTCCTTAGTCCCAGAGTCAACTCCAGTGCTGTCAGAATCACTCCTTATTCCCAGAGTCAACTCCAGAGCTGTCTGAATCACTCCTTCATCCCATATTCAACACCAGTGTATCAGAATCACTCCCTACCATCCAAGAGTCAACTCCAGAGCTGTCAGAATCACTCCCTACATCTCAGAGTCAATTCCAGAGCTGTCAGAATCACTCCTTAGTCTCAGAGTCAACTCCAGAGCTGTCAGAATCACTCCTTAGTCTCAGAGTCAACTCCAGAGCTGTCAGAATCATTGCTTCGTCTCAGAGTCAACTCCAGAGCTGTCAGGATCAATCCTTACAGTCTGAGAGTCAACTCCAGAGCTGCCAGAATCACTCCAGAGTCTCAGAGTCACTCCAGTGCTGTCAGAATCAATCCTTACAGTTAAGCGTCAAATTCAGAGCGCTCAGAATCAATCACTACAGTCCCAGAGTCAACTCCAGAGCTGTCAGAATCAATCACTACAGTCCCAGAGGCAATTCCAGAGCTGTCAGAATTAATGCCTACAGTCCCAGAGTCAACACCAGAGCTGTCAGAATCACTCCCTGCAGTCCCAGAGTCAACTACAGAACTATCAGAATCACACCCAACAGTCCAAGCGTCAACTCCAGAGCTGTCAGAAACACTCCCTACATCTCAGAGTCAACTCCAGAGCTGTCAGAATCACTCCTTATTCCCAGAGTGAACTCCACAGCTGTCAGAATTACTCCCTAAATCTTGGAGTCAACTCCTGAGCTGTCAGAATCACACCTCAGTCTTAGAGTCAACTCCAGAGCTGTCAGAGAAACTCCCTACAGTCTCAGAGTCAACTCCAGAGCTATTAGAATACCTCCTTAGTCTCAGAGTCAACTCCAGAGCTGTCAGAATCACTTCGTACAGTCTCAGAGTCAACTCCAGAGCTGTCTGAATCACTCCTTCATCCCATATTCAACACCAGTGTATCAGAATCACTCCCTACCGTCCAAGAGTCAACTCCAGAGCTGTCAGAATCACTCCCTACATCTCAGAGTCAATTCCAGAGCAGTCAGAATCACTCCTTAGTCTCAGAGTCAACTCCAGAGCTGTCAGAATCACTCCTTAGTCTCAGAGTCAACTCCAGAGCTGTCAGAATCATTGCTTCGTCTCAGAGTCAACTCCAGAGCTGTCAGAATCACTCCCCACAGTCCCAGAGTCAACTCCAGAGCTGCCAGAATCACTCCAGAGTCAGAGTCACTCCAGTGCTGTCAGAATCTATCCCTACAGTCCAAGCATCAAACTCAGAGCTGTCAGAATCACTCACTACATCACAGACTCACTCCAGAGCTGTCGGGATCACTCCCTAAATCTCAGAGTCAACGCCAGAGCTGTCAAAATCACACCTCAGTCTCAGAGTCAAATCCAGAGCAATTAGAATCACTCCTTAGTCTCAGAGTCAACTCCAGAGCTGTCAGGATCACTCCTGATTCCCAGAGTGAACTCCAGAGCTGTCTGATTCACTCCTTAGTCCCAGAGTCAACTCCAGTGCTGTCAGAATCACTCCTTAATCCCAGAGTCAACTCCAGAGCTGTCTGAATCACTCCTTCATCCCATATTCAACACCAGTGTATCAGAATCACTCCCTACCGTCCAAGAGTCAACTCCAGTGCTGTCAGAATCACTCCTTATTCCCAGAGTCAACTCCAGAGCTGTCTGAATCACTCCTTCATCCCATATTCAACTCCAGAGCTGTCAGAATCACTCCCTACATCTCAGAGTCAATTCCAGAGCTGTCAGAACCACTCCTTAGTCTCAGAGTCAACTCCAGAGCTGTCAGAATCACTCCTTAGTCTCAGAGTCAACTCCAGAGCTGTCAGAATCATTGCTTCGTCTCAGAGTCAACTCCAGAGCTGTCAGAATCAATCCTTACAGTCTGAGAGTCAACTCCAGAGCTGCCAGAATCACTCCAGAGTCTCAGAGTCACTCCAGTGCTGTCAGAATCACTCCTTACAGTTAAGCGTCAAATTCAGAGCGCTCAGAATCACTCCCTACATCTCAGAGTCAACTCCACAGCTGTCAGAATCACTTCCTAAATCTCAGAGTCAACTCCAGAACTGTCGAGATCACTCCCTAAATCTCGGAGTCAACTCCAGAGCTGTGAGAATCAAACCTCAGTCTCAGAGTCAACTCCAGACCTGTCAGAATCACTCGCTACAGTCTGAGAGTGATCCCCAGAGGTGTCAACATCACTCCCTACAGTCTCAGAGGCAACTCCTGAGCTGTCAGAATCACTCCTTAGTCCCAGAGTCAACTCCAGAGCTATCAGGATCACTCCCTACGGTCTCAGAATCAACGCCAGAGCTGTCAGAATCACTCCTTAGTCTCTGAGTCAACGCCAGAGCTGTCAGAATCACTCCTTCGTCTCAGAGGCAACTCCTGAGCAGTCAGAATCACTCCTTAGTCCCAGAATCAACGCCAGAGCTGTGAGAATCACTCCTTAGTCTCAGAGTCAACTCCAGAGCTGTCAGAATCACTCCCTTAACTCCGAGAGTAAAATCCAGAGCTCTCAGAATCACTCCCTACAGTCCCAGAGTCAACTCCAGAGCTGTCGGAATCACTCCCTACATTTCATAGTCAACCCCAGAGCTGTCAGAATCACTCCTTAGTCTCAGAGTCAACTCTAGATCTATCAGAATCACTCCTTAGTGGCAGAGTTATCTCCAGAGCTGTAAGAATCACTCCCTACAGTACCAGAATCAACTCCAGAGCTGTCAGAATCACTCCCTACATCTCAAAATCAACTCCAGAGCTGTCAGAATCACTCCCTAAGTCTCGGAGTCAACGCCAGAGCTGTCAGAATTATTCCCTGCATCTCAGAGTCAACACCCGAGCAGTCAGAATCACTCCTTAGTCTCAGAGTCAACTCCAGAGCTGTCAGAAAAACTCCAGAGTCTCATAGTCAACTCCAGAGCTGTCACAATCACTCCTTAGTGGCAGAGTCAACTTCAGAGCAGTCAGAATCACTCCCTACACCCCCAGATTCAACTCCAGAGGTGTCAGAATCACTCCCTACATCTCAGAGTTAACTCCAGAGCTGTCATGATCACTCCCCAGAGTCCCAGAGTCAACTCCAGAGCTGCCTGAATCACTCCAGAGTCTCAGATTCACTCCAGTGCTGTCAGAATCTATCCCTACAGTCCAAGCGTCAAATCCAGAGCTGTCAGAATCACTCCCTACATCTCAGAGTCAACTCCACAGCTGTCAGAATCACTCCTTATTCCCAGAGTGAACTCCAGAGCTGTCTGAATCAATCCTTAGACCCATTGTAAACTCCACAGCTGTCAGAATCACTCCCTAAATCTCAGACTCAACTTCTGAGGTGCCAGAATCACTCCTTCGTCTCATAGTCAACTCCAGAGCTGTCAGAATCACTCACTACATCTCAGACTCACTCCAGAGCTGTCGGGATCACTCCCTAAATCTCAGAGTCAACTCTAGATCTATCAGAATCACTCCTTAGTGGCAGAGTTATCTCCAGAGCTTTAAGAATCACTCGCTACAGTCCCAGAGTCAACTCCAGAGCTGTCGGAATCACTCCCTACATTTCATAGTCAACCCCAGAGCTGTCAGAATCACTCCTTAGTCTCAGAGTCAACTCTAGATCTATCAGAATCACTCCTTAGTGGCAGAGTTATCTCCAGAGCTGTAAGAATCACTCCCTACAGTACCAGAATCAACTCCAGAGCTGTCAGAATCACTCCCTACAGTCCCAGAGTCAAATCCAGAGCTGTCCGAATCACTCCCTAAGTCTCGGAGTCAACGCCAGAGCTGTCAGAATTACTCCCTGCATCTCAGAGTCAACACCCGAGCAGTCAGAAAAACTCCAGAGTCTCATAGTCAACTCCAGAGCTGTCACAATCACTCCTTAGTGGCAGAGTCAACTTCAGAGTAGTCAGAATCACTCCCTACACCCCCAGATTCAACTCCAGAGGTGTCAGAATCACTCCCTACATCTCAGAGTTAACTCCAGAGCTGTCAGAATCACTCCCCAGAGTCCCAGAGTCAACTCCAGAGCTGCCTGAATCACTCCAGAGTCTCAGATTCACTCCAGTGCTGTCAGAATCACTCCCTACATCTCAGAGTCAACTCCACAGCTGTCAGAATCACTCCTTATTCCCAGAGTGAACTCCAGAGCTGTCTGAATCAATCCTTAGACCCATTGTAAACTCCACAGCTGTCAGAATCACTCCCTAAATCTCAGACTCAACTTCTGAGGTGCCAGAATCACTCCTTCGTCTCAGAGTCAACTCCAGAGCTGTCAGAATCACTCACTACATCTCAGACTCACTCCAGAGCTGTCGGGATCACTCCCTAAATCTCAGAGTCAACGCCAGAGCTGTCAAAATCACACCTCAGTCTCAGAGTCAATTCCAGAGCAATTAGAATCACTCCTTAGTCTCAGAGTCAACTTCAGAGCTGTCAGGATCACTCCTGACTCCCAGAGTGAACTCCAGAGCTGTCTGAATCACTCCTTAGACCCAGAGTCAACTCCAGTGCTGTCAGAATCATTCCTTATTCCCAGAGTCAACTCCAGAGCTATCTGAATCACTCCTTATTCCCAGCGTCAACTCCAGAGCTGTCAGAATCATTCCTTCATCCCAGATTCAACACCAGTGTATCAGAATCACTCCTTCATCTTAGAGTCAACTCCAGAGCCGTCAGAATCACTCCCTACAGTCCCAGTGTCAACTCCAGAGCTGTCAGAATCTCTCTATATAATCCCAGAGTCAACTCCAGAGCTATCAGAATCACTCCCTATGGCCCCAGAGTCAACTCCAGAGCTGTCAGAATCACTCCTTACAGTCCCACAGTCAAATCCAGAGCTGTCGGAATCACTCCCTAAATCTCGGAGTCAACGCCAGAGCTGTCAGAATTACTCCCCGCATCTGTGAGTCAGCCCCCGAGCTGTCAGAATCACTCCGTAGTCTCAGAGTCAACTCCAGAATTGTTGGGATCACTCCCTAAATCTCAGAGTCAACTCCAGAGCTGTCAGAATCACTCCTTACAGTCTGAGAGTGATCCCCAGAGGTGTCAGCATCACGAGGCAACTCCTGAGCTGTCAGAATCACTCCTTAGTCCCAGAGTCAACTCCAGAGCTATCAGAATCACTCCCTACGGTCCCAGAAACAACGCCAGAGCTGTCAGAATCACTCCTTAGTCTCAGAGTCAACTCCAGAGCTGTCAGAAAAACTTCAGAGCCTCATAGTCAACTCCAGAGCTGTCACAATCACTCCTTAGTGGCAGAGTCAACTTCAGAGCAGTCAGAATCACTCCCTACACCCCCAGAGTCAACTCCAGAGCTGTCAGAATCAATCCCTACACCCCCAGATTCAACTCCAGAGTTGTCAGAATCACTCCCTGCATCTCAGAGTCAACTCCAGAGCTGTCAGAATCACTCCACACAGTCCCAGAGTCAACTCCAGAGCTGTCAGAATCACTCCCTACAGTCTAAGAGTCAACTGCAGAGCTGCCAGAATCACTCCAGAGTCAGAGTCACTCCAGTGCTGTCAGAATCTATCCCTACAGTCCAAGCATCAAATCCAGAGCTGTCAGAATCACTCACTACATCACAGACCTACTCCAGAGCTGTCGGGATCACTCCCTAAATCTCAGAGTCAACGCCAGAGCTGTCAAAATCACACCTCAGTCTCAGAGTCAATTCCAGAGCAATTAGAATCACTCCTTAGTCTCAGAGTCAACTCTAGAGCTGTCAGGATCACTCCTGATTCCCAGAGTGAACTCCAGAGCTGTCTGAATCACTCCTTAGTCCCAGAGTCAACTCCAGTGCTGTCAGAATCACTCCTTATTCCCAGAGTCAACTCCAGAGCTGTTAGAATCACTCCTTATTCCCAGCGTCAACTCCGGAGCTGTCAGAATCACTCCTTCATCCCATATCCAACACCAGTGTATCAGAATCACTCCCTATCGTCCAAGAGTCAACTCCAGAGCTGTCAGAATCACTCCCTACATCTCAGAGTCAATTCTGGAGCTGTCAGAATCACTCCTTAGTTTCAGGGTCAAATCCAGAGTTGTCTGAAGCACTTCCTACAGTCTCAGAGTCACTCTAGAGCTGTCAGAATCACTCCTTAGTCTCAGAGTCAACTCCAGAGTTGTCAGAATCACTCCCTGCATCTCAGAGGCAACTCCAGACCTGTCAGAATCACGCCCTACAGTCCTAGAGTCAACTCTAGATATGTCAGAATCACTCTTTAGTCTCAGAGTCAACTCCAGAGCTGTCAGAATCAATCCCTACAGTCCCAGAGTCAACACCAGAGCTGTCAGAATCACTCCCTACAGTCCTAGAGTCAACTCCAGAGCTGTCAAAATCACTCCCGACAACCCCAGAGTCAACGCCAGAGCTGTCAGAATCACTCCCTACATCTCAGATTCAACTCCACAGCCGTCGGAATCACTCCCCACATATGTGAGTCAACTCTAGAGCTGTCAGAATCACTCCCTACATCTCAGATTCAACTCCAGAGCGATCAGAATCACTCCCTACAGTCTGAGAGTCAACAGCAGAGCTGTCAGAATCACTCCCTGCATCTCAGGGTCAACTCGAGAGCAGTCAGAATCACTCCCTACAGTCTGAGAGGCAACTCCTGAGCAGTCAGAATCAGTCCCTACAGTCCTAGAGTCAACTCCAGAGCTGTCACAATCACTCCCTACACCCCCAGAGTCAAGTCCAGAGCTGTGGGAATCAATCACTACAGTCCCAGTGTCAACTCCAGAGCTGTCAAAATCAATCACTACAGTCCCAGAGGCAATTCCAGAGCTGTCAGAATTAATACCTACAGTCCCAGAGTCAACACCAGAGCTGTCAGAATCACTCCCTGCAGTCCCAGAGTCAACTACAGAACTATCAGAATCACACCCGACAGTCAAAGCGTCAACTCCAGAGCTGTCAGAATTACTCCCTACATCTTACAGTCAACTCCAGAGCTGTCAGAATCTCTCCCTACATCTCAGAGTCAACTCCAGAGCTGTCAGAATCACTCCTTATTCCCAGAGTGAACTCCACAGCTGTCAGAATTACTCCCTAAATCTCGGAGTCAACTCCTGAGCTGTCAGAATCACACCTCAGTCTTAGAGTCAACTCCAGAGCTGTCAGAGAAACTCCCCACAGTCTCAGAGTCAACTCCAGAGCTATTAGAATCACTCCTTAGTCTCAGAGTCAACTCCAGAGCTGTCTGAATCACTCCTTCATCCCATATTCAACACCAGTGTATCAGAATCACTCCCTACCGTCCAAGAGTCAACTCCAGAGCTGTCAGAATCACTCCCTACATCTCAGAGTCAATTCCGGAGCTGTCAGAATCACTCCTTAGTTTCAGGGTCAAATCCAGAGTTGTCTGAAGCACTTCCTACAGTCTCAGAGTCACTCTAGAGCTGTCAGAATCACTCCCTAAATCTCAGACTCAACTTCTGAGGTGCCAGAATCACTCCTTCGTCTCAGAGTCAACTCCAGAGCTGTCAGAATCACTCACTGCATCTCAGACTCACTCCAGAGCTGTCGGGATCACTCCCTAAATCTCAGAGTCAACTCTAGATCTATCAGAATCACTCCTTAGTGGCAGAGTTATCTCCAGAGCTGTAAGAATCACTCGCTACAGTCCCAGAGTCAACTCCAGAGCTGTCGGAATCACTCCCTACATTTCATAGTCAACCCCAGAGCTGTCAGAATCACTCCTTAGTCTCAGAGTCAACTCTAGATCTATCAGAATCACTCCTTAGTGGCAGAGTTATCTCCAGAGCTGTAAGAATCACTCCCTACAGTACCAGAATCAACTCCAGAGCTGTCAGAATCACTCCCTATATCTCAAAATCAACTCCAGAGCTGTCAGAATCACTCCCTACAGTCCCAGAGTCAAATCCAGAGCTGTCCGAATCACTCCCTAAGTCTCGGAGTCAACGCCAGAGCTGTCAGAATTACTCCCTGCATCTCAGAGTCAACACCCGAGCAGTCAGAAAAACTCCAGAGTCTCATAGTCAACTCCAGAGCTGTCACAATCACTCCTTAGTGGCAGAGTCAACTTCAGAGTAGTCAGAATCACTCCCTACACCCCCAGATTCAACTCCAGAGGTGTCAGAATCACTCCCTACATCTCAGAGTTAACTCCAGAGCTGTCAGAATCACTCCCCAGAGTCCCAGAGTCAACTCCAGAGCTGCCTGAATCACTCCAGAGTCTCAGATTCACTCCAGTGCTGTCAGAATCTATCCCTACAGTCCAAGCGTCAAATCCAGAGCTGTCAGAATCACTCCCTACATCTCAGAGTCAACTCCACAGCTGTCAGAATCACTCCTTATTCCCAGAGTGAACTCCAGAGCTGTCTGAATCAATCCTTAGACCCATTGTAAACTCCACAGCTGTCAGAATCACTCCCTAAATCTCAGACTCAACTTCTGAGGTGCCAGAATCACTCCTTCGTCTCAGAGTCAACTCCAGAGCTGTCAGAATCACTCACTACATCTCAGACTCACTCCAGAGCTGTCGGGATCACTCCCTAAATCTCAGAGTCAACGCCAGAGCTGTCAAAATCACACCTCAGTCTCAGAGTCAATTCCAGAGCAATTAGAATCACTCCTTAGTCTCAGAGTCAACTTCAGAGCTGTCAGGATCACTCCTGATTCCCAGAGTGAACTCCAGAGCTGTCTGAATCACTCCTTAGACCCAGAGTCAACTCCAGTGCTGTCAGAATCATTCCTTATTCCCAGAGTCAACTCCAGAGCTATCTGAATCACTCCTTATTCCCAGCGTCAACTCCAGAGCTGTCAGAATCATTCCTTCATCCCAGATTCAACACCAGTGTATCAGAATCACTCCTTCATCTTAGAGTCAACTCCAGAGCCGTCAGAATCACTCCCTACAGTCCCAGTGTCAACTCCAGAGCTGTCAGAATCTCTCTATATAATCCCAGAGTCAACTCCAGAGCTATCAGAATCACTCCCTATGGCCCCAGAGTCAACTCCAGAGCTGTCAGAATCACTCCTTACAGTCCCACAGTCAAATCCAGAGCTGTCGGAATCACTCCCTAAATCTCGGAGTCAACGCCAGAGCTGTCAGAATTACTCCCCGCATCTGTGAGTCAGCCCCCGAGCTGTCAGAATCACTCCGTAGTCTCAGAGTCAACTCCAGAATTGTTGGGATCACTCCCTAAATCTCAGAGTCAACTCCAGAGCTGTCAGAATCACTCCTTACAGTCTGAGAGTGATCCCCAGAGGTGTCAGCATCACGAGGCAACTCCTGAGCTGTCAGAATCACTCCTTAGTCCCAGAGTCAACTCCAGAGCTATCAGAATCACTCCCTACGGTCCCAGAAACAACGCCAGAGCTGTCAGAATCACTCCTTAGTCTCAGAGTCAACTCCAGAGCTGTCAGAAAAACTTCAGAGCCTCATAGTCAACTCCAGAGCTGTCACAATCACTCCTTAGTGGCAGAGTCAACTTCAGAGCAGTCAGAAACACTCCCTACACCCCCAGAGTCAACTCCAGAGCTGTCAGAATCAATCCCTACACCCCCAGATTCAACTCCAGAGTTGTCAGAATCACTCCCTGCATCTCAGAGTCAACTCCAGAGCTGTCAGAATCACTCCACACAGTCCCAGAGTCAACTCCAGAGCTGTCAGAATCACTCCCTACAGTCTAAGAGTCAACTGCAGAGCTGCCAGAATCACTCCAGAGTCAGAGTCACTCCAGTGCTGTCAGAATCTATCCCTACAGTCCAAGCATCAAATCCAGAGCTGTCAGAATCACTCACTACATCACAGACCTACTCCAGAGCTGTCGGGATCACTCCCTAAATCTCAGAGTCAACGCCAGAGCTGTCAAAATCACACCTCAGTCTCAGAGTGAATTCCAGAGCAATTAGAATCACTCCTTAGTCTCAGAGTCAACTCTAGAGCTGTCAGGATCACTCCTGATTCCCAGAGTGAACTCCAGAGCTGTCTGAATCACTCCTTAGTCCCAGAGTCAACTCCAGAGCTGTTAGAATCACTCCTTATTCCCAGCGTCAACTCCGGAGCTGTCAGAATCACTCCTTCATCCCATATCCAACACCAGTGTATCAGAATCACTCCCTATCGTCCAAGAGTCAACTCCAGAGCTGTCAGAATCACTCCCTACATCTCAGAGTCAATTCTGGAGCTGTCAGAATCACTCCTTAGTTTCAGGGTCAAATCCAGAGTTGTCTGAAGCACTTCCTACAGTCTCAGAGTCACTCTAGAGCTGTCAGAATCACTCCTTAGTCTCAGAGTCAACTCCAGAGTTGTCAGAATCACTCCCTGCATCTCAGAGGCAACTCCAGACCTGTCAGAATCACGCCCTACAGTCCTAGAGTCAACTCTAGATATGTCAGAATCACTCTTTAGTCTCAGAGTCAACTCCAGAGCTGTCAGAATCAATCCCTACAGTCCCAGAGTCAACACCAGAGCTGTCAGAATCACTCCCTACAGTCCTAGAGTCAACTCCAGAGCTGTCAAAATCACTCCCGACAACCCCAGAGTCAACGCCAGAGCTGTCAGAATCACTCATTAGTCCTAGACTCAACTCCACAGCCGTCGGAATCACTCCCCACATATGTGAGTCAACTCTAGAGCTGTCAGAATCACTCCCTACATCTCAGATTCAACTCCAGAGCGATCAGAATCACTCCCTACAGTCTGAGAGTCAACAGCAGAGCTGTCAGAATCACTCCCTGCATCTCAGGGTCAACTCGAGAGCAGTCAGAATCAGTCCCTACAGTCCTAGAGTCAACTCCAGAGCTGTCACAATCACTCCCTACACCCCCAGAGTCAAGTCCAGAGCTGTGGGAATCAATCACTACAGTCCCAGTGTCAACTCCAGAGCTGTCAAAATCAATCACTACAGTCCTAGAGGCAATTCCAGAGCTGTCAGAATTAATGCCTACAGTCCCAGAGTCAACACCAGAGCTGTCAGAATCACTCCCTGCAGTCCCAGAGTCAACTACAGAACTATCAGAATCACACCCGACAGTCAAAGCGTCAACTCCAGAGCTGTCAGAATTACTCCCTACATCTTACAGTCAACTCCAGAGCTGTCAGAAACACTCCCTACATCTCAGAGTCAACTCCAGAGCTGTCAGAATCTCTCCCTACATCTCAGAGTCAACTCCAGAGCTGTCAGAATCACTCCTTATTCCCAGAGTGAACTCCACAGCTGTCAGAATTACTCCCTAAATCTCGGAGTCAACTCCTGAGCTGTCAGAATCACACCTCAGTCTTAGAGTCAACTCCAGAGCTGTCAGAGAAACTCCCTACAGTCTCAGAGTCAACTCCAGAGCTATTAGAATCACTCCTTAGTCTCAGAGTCAACTCCAGAGCTGTCTGAATCACTCCTTCATCCCATATTCAACACCAGTGTATCAGAATCACTCCCTACCGTCCAAGAGTCAACTCCAGAGCTGTCAGAATCACTCCCTACATCTCAGAGTCAATTCCGGAGCTGTCAGAATCACTCCTTAGTTTCAGGGTCAAATCCAGAGTTGTCTGAAGCACTTCCTACAGTCTCAGAGTCACTCTAGAGCTGTCAGAATCACTCCTTAGTCTCAGAGTCAACTCCAGAGTTGTCAGAATCACTCCCTGCATCTCAGAGGCAACTCCAGACCTGTCAGAATCACGCCCTACAGTCCTAGAGTCAACTCTAGATCTGTCAGAATCACTCTTTAGTCTCAGAGTCAACTCCAGAGCTGTCAGAATCAATCCCTACAGTCCCAGAGTCAACACCAGAGCTGTCAGAATCACTCCCTACAGTCCCAGAGTCAACTCCAGAGCTGTCAAAATCACTCCCGACAACCCCAGAGTCAACGCCAGAGCTGTCAGAATCACTCATTAGTCCTAGACTCAACTCCACAGCTGTCGGAATCACTCCCCACATATGTGAGTCAACTCTAGAGCTGTCAGAATCACTCCCTACATCTCAGATTCAACTCCAGAGCGATCAGAATCACTCCCTACCGTCTGAGAGTCAACAGCAGAGCTGTCAGAATCACTCCCTGCATCTCAGGGTCAACTCGAGAGCAGTCAGAATCACTCCCTACAGTCTGAGAGGCAACTCCTGAGCTGTCAGAATCAGTCCCTACAGTCCTAGAGTCAACTCCAGAGCTGTCACAATCACTCCCTACACCCCCAGAGTCAAGTCCAGAGCTGTGGGAATCAATCACTACAGTCCCAGTGTCAACTCCAGAGCTGTCAAAATCAATCACTACAGTCCCAGAGGCAATTCCAGAGCTGTCAGAATTAATGCCTACAGTCCCAGAGTCAACACCAGAGCTGTCAGAATCACTCCCTGCAGTCCCAGAGTCAACTCCAGAGCTGTCAGAATTACTCCCTACATCTTACAGTCAACTCCAGAGCTGTCAGAAACACTCCCTACATCTCAGAGTCAACTCCAGAGCTGTCAGAATCTCTCCCTACATCTCAGAGTCAACTCCAGAGCTGTCAGAATCACTCCTTATTCCCAGAGTGAACTCCACAGCTGTCAGAATTACTCCCTAAATCTCGGAGTCAACTCCTGAGCTGTCAGAATCACACCTCAGTCTCAGAGTCAACTCCAGAGCTGTCAGAGAAACTCCCTACAGTCTCAGAGTCAACTCCAGAGCTATTAGAATCACTCCTTAGTCTCAGAGTCAACTCCAGAGCTGTCTGAGTCACTCCTTCATCCCATATTCAACACCAGTGTATCAGAATCACTCCCTACCGTCCAAGAGTCAACTCCAGAGCTGTCAGAATCACTCCCTACATCTCAGAGTCAATTCCGGAGCTGTCAGAATCACTCCTTAGTTTCAGGGTCAAATCCAGAGTTGTCTGAAGCACTTCCTACAGTCTCAGAGTCACTCTAGAGCTGTCAGAATCACTCCTTAGTCTCAGAGTCAACTCCAGAGTTGTCAGAATCCCTCCCTGCATCTCGGAGGCAACTCCAGACCTGTCAGAATCACGCCCTACAGTCCTAGAGTCAACTCTAGATCTGTCAGAATCACTCTTTAGTCTCAGAGTCAACTCCAGAGCTGTCAGAATCAATCCCTACAGTCCCAGAGTCAACACCAGAGCTGTCAGAATCACTCCCTACAGTCCTAGAGTCAACTCCAGAGCTGTCAGAATCACTCCCTACAGTCCCAGAGTCAACTCCAGAGCTGTCAGAATCACTCACTACATCTCAGAGTCAACTCCAGAGCTGTCAGAATCTCTCCCTACATCTCAGAGTCAACTCCAGAGCTGTCAGAATCACTCCTTATTCCCAGAGTGAACTCCACAGCTGTCAGAATTACTCCCTAAATCTCGGAGTCAACTCCTGAGCTGTCAGAATCACACCTCAGTCTTAGAGTCAACTCCAGAGCTGTCAGAGAAACTCCCTACAGTCTCAGAGTCAACTCCAGATCTATTAGAATCACTCCTTAGTCTCAGAGTCAACTCCAGAGCTGTCAGAATCACTTCGTACAGTCTCAGAGTCAAATCCAGAGCTGTCAGGATCACTCCTGATTCCCAGAGTGAACTCTTGAGCTGTCTGAATCATTCTTTAGTCCCAGAGTCAACTCCAGTGCTGTCAGAATCACTCCTTATTCCCAGAGTCAACTCCCGAGCTGTCCGAATCACTCCTTATTCGCAAAGTCAACTCCAGAGCTGTCAGAATCACTCTCCGCAGTCCCAGAGGCAACTCCATAGCTGTCATAATCACTCCTTCGTGCCAGATTCAACTCCAGTGTATCAGAATCACTCCCTGCCATCCAAGAGTCAACTCCAGAGCTGTCAGAATCACTCCCTACACCCCCAGAGTCAGCTCCAGAGCTGTCAGAATCACTCCCTGCAGTCCCAGAGTCAAATCCAGGGCTGTCAGAATCACTCCCGACATCTCAGAATCAACTCCAGAGTTGTCAGAATCATACCTTAGTCTCTGAGTCAACTCCAGAGCTGTCTGAAAAACTCCCTACAGTCTCAGGGTCAACTCCAGAGCTGTCCGGAACACTCCGTAAATCTCGGAGTCAATTCCAGAGCTGTCAGAATCTCTCCCTACAGTCTCAGACTCAACTCCAGAGCTGTTAGAATCACACCTTAGTCTCAGAGTCAATTCCAGAGCTATCAGAATCACACCTTAGTCTCAGAGTCAATTCCAGAGCTATCAGAATCACACCTTAGTCTCAGACTCAACTCCAGAGCTGTCAGAATCACTCCTTAGTCTCAGAATCAACTCCAGAGCTGTCAGAATCAGTCCCTACAGTCTCAGAGTCAACTCCAGAGCTGTCAGGATCACGCCTGATTCCCAGAGTGAACTCCAGAGCTGTCGGAATCACTCCTTATTCCCAGAGTCAACTCCAGAGCTGTCTGAATCACTCCTTATTCCCAGAGTCAACTCCGGAGCTGTCAGAATCACTACTTAGTCTCAGAGTCAATTCCAGAGCTGTCAGAATCACTCCCTACATCTCAGAGTCAAATCCAGAGCTGTCAGAATCACTCCCTAAATCTCGGAGTCAATTCCACAGCTGACAGAATCTCTCCCTACATCTCAGAGTCAACTCCAGAGCTGTCAGAATCACACCTTAGTCTCAGTGTCAACTCCAGAGCTGCCAGAATCACTCCAGAGTCTCAGAGTCACTCCAGTGCTGTCAGAGTCACTCCCTACAGTTAAGCGTCAAATTCAGAGCGCTCAGAATCACTCCCTACATCTCAGAGTCAACTCCACAGCTGTCAGAATCACTTCCTAAATCTCAGAGTCAACTCCAGAACTGTCGGGATCACTCCCTAAATCTCGGAGTCAACTCCAGAGCTGTGAGAATCAAACCTCAGTCTCAGAGTCAACTCCAGAGCTGTCAGAATTACTCCCTACAGTCTGAGAGTGATCCCCAGAGGTGTCAGCATCACTCCCTATAGTCTCAGAGGCAACTCCTGAGCTGTCAGAATCACTCCTTAGTCCCAGAGTCAACTCCAGAGCTATCACAATCACTCCTTAGTGGCAGAGTCAACTTCAGAGCAGTCAGAATCACTCCCTACACCCCCAGATTCAACTCCAGAGTTGTCAGAATCACTCCCTATATCTCAGAGTCAACTCCAGAGCTGTCAGAATCACTCCTTAGAAACAGAGTGAACTCCAGACCTATCAGGTCACTCCCTATAATCCCAGAGTCAACTCCAGAGCTGTCAGAATCACTCCCTTAACTCCGAGAGTAAAATCCAGAGCTCTCAGAATCACTCGCTACGGTCCCAGAGTCAACTCCAGAGCTGTCGGAATCACTCCCTACATTTCATAGTCAACCCCAGAGCTGTCAGAATCACTCCTTAGACTCAGAGTCAACTCTAGATCTATCAGAATCACTCCTTAGTGGCAGAGTTATCTCCAGAGCTGTAAGAATCACTCCCTACAGTACCAGAGTCAACTCCAGAGCTGTCAGAATCACTCCCTATATCTCAAAATGAACTCCAGTGCTGTCAGAATCATTCCTTATTCCCAGAGTCAACTCCAGAGCTGTCTGAATCACTCCTTATTCCCAGCGTCAACTCCGGAGCTGTCAGAATCACTCCTTCATCCCATATTCAACACCAGTGTATCAGAATCAATCCCTACCGTCCAAGAGTCAACACCAGAGCTGTCAGAATCACTCCCTACATCTCAGAGTCAATTCCGGAGCTGTCAGAATCACTCCTTAGTCTCAGAGTCAACTCCAGAGTTGTCAGAATCACTCCCTGCATCTCAGAGGCAAATCCAGACCTGTCAGAATCATGCCCTACAGTCCTAGAGTCAACTCTAGAGCTGTCAGAATCACTCCTTAGTCTGAGAGTCAACTCCAGAGTTCTCAGAATCATTGCTTAGTCTCAGAGTCAACTCCAGAGCTGTCAGAATCACTCCACAGTCTCAGAGTCACTCCGGAGCAGTCAGAATCACTCCTTTGCCTCAGAGTCAACTCCAAAGCTGTTGGAATCACTCTCTACTGTTCAGAGTCAACTCCAGAGTTGTCAGAATCACTCCTTCATCTTAGAGTCAACTCCAGAGCCGTCAGAATCACTCCCTACAGTCTCAGAGTCAACTCCAGAGCTGTCGGGATCACTCCCTAAATCTCGGAGTCAACTCCAGACCTGTCAGAATCACTCCCTACAGTCTGAGAGTGATCCCCAGAGGTGTCAGCATCACTCCCTACAGTCTCAGAGGCAACTTCAGAGAAGTCAGAATCAATCCCTACACCCCCAGAGTCAACTCCAGAGCTGTCAGAATCAATCCCTACACCCCCAGATTCAACTCCAGAGTTGTCAGAATCACTCCCTACATCTCAGAGTCAACTGCAGAGCTGCCAGCATCACTCCTTAGTCTCAGAGTCAACTCCAGAGCTGTCAGGATCACTCCTGATTCCCAGAGTGAACTCCAGAGCTGTCTGAATCACTTCTTAGTCCCAGAGTCAACTCCAGTGCTGTCAGAATCATTCCTTATTCCCAGAGTCAACTCCAGAGCTATCTGAATCACTCCTTATTCCCAGCGTCAACTCCAGAGCTGACTGAATCAATCCTTCATCCCAGATTCAACACCAGTGTATCAGAATCACTCCTTCATCTTAGAGTCAACTCCAGAGCCATCAGAATCACTCCCTACAGTCCCAGTGTCAACTCCAGAGCTGTCAGAATCTCTCTATATAATCCCAGAGTCAACTCCAGAGCTATCAGAATCACTCCCTATGGCCCCAGAGTCAACTCCAGAGCTGTCAGAATCACTCCCTACAGTCCCACAGTCAAATCCAGAGCTGTCGGAATCACTCCCTAAATCTCGGAGTCAACGCCAGAGCTGTCAGAATTACTCCCCGCATCTGTGAGTCAGCCCCCGAGCTGTCAGAATCACTCCGTAGACTCAGAGTCAACTCCAGAATTGTTGGGATCACTCCCTAAATCTCGGAGTCAACTTCAGAGCTGTCAGAATCACTCCTTACAGTCTGAGAGTGATCCCCAGAGGTGTCAGCATCATGAGGCAACTCCTGAGCTGTCAGAATCACTCCTTAGTCCCAGAGTCAACTCCAGAGCTATCAGAATCACTCCCTATGGTCCCAGAATCAACGCCAGAGCTGTCAGAATCACTCCTTAGTCTCAGAGTCAACTCCAGAGCTGTCAGAAAAACTCCAGAGCCTCATAGTCAACTCCAGAGCTGTCACAATCACTCCTTAGTGGCAGAGTCAACTTCAGAGCAGTCAGAATCACTCCCTACACCCCCAGAGTCAACTCCAGAGCTGTCAGAATCAATCCCTACACCCCCAGATTCAACTCCAGAGTTGTCAGAATCACTCCCTAAATCTCAGAGTCAACGCCAGAGCTGTCAAAATCACACCTCAGTCTCAGAGTCAGTTCCAGAGCAATTAGAATCACTCCTTAGTCTCAGAGTCAACTCCAGAGCTGTCAGGATCACTCCTGATTCCCAGAGTGAACTCCAGAGCTGTCTGAATCACTCCTTAGTCCCAGAGTCAACTCCAGTGCTGTCTGAATCACTCCTTATTCCCAGAGTCAACTCCAGAGCTGTCAGAATCACTCCCTACATCTCAGAGTCAATTCCGGAGCTGTCAGAATCACTCCTTAGTTTCAGGGTCAAATCTAGAGTTGTCTGAAGCACTTCCTACAGTCTCAGAGTCACTCTAGAGCTGTCAGAATCACTCCTTAGTCTCAGAGTCAACTCCAGAGTTGTCAGAATCACTCCCTGCATCTCAGAGGCAACTCCAGACCTGTCAGAATCACGCCCTACAGTCCTAGAGTCAACTCTAGATATGTCAGAATCACTCTTTAGTCTCAGAGTCAACTCCAGAGCTGTCAGAATCATTGCTTAGTCTCAGAGTCAACTCCAGAGCTGTCAGAATCACTCCACAGTCTCAGAGTCACTGCGGAGCAGTCAGAATCACTCCTTTGCCTCAGAGTCAACTCCAAAGCTGTCGGAATCACTCTCTATTGTTCAGAGTCAACACCAGAGTTGTCAGAATCACTCCTTCATCTTAGAGTCAACTCCAGAGCCGTCAGAATCACTCCCTACAGTCCCAGTGTCAACTCCAGAGCTGTCAGAATCTCTCTATATAATCTCAGAGTCAACTCCAGAGCTATCAGAATCACTCCCTATGGCCCCAGAGTCAACTCCAGAGCTGTCAGAATCACTCCCTACAGTCCCACAGTCAAATCCAGAGCTGTCGGAATCACTCCCTAAATCTCGGAGTCAACGCCAGAGCTGTCAGAATTACTCCCTGCATCTGTGAGTCAGCCCCCGAGCTGTCAGAATTACTCCGTAGTCTGAGAGTCAACTCCAGAGCTGTCCGGATCACTCCCGAAATCTCGGAGTCAACTCCAGAGCTGTGAGAATCAAACCTCAGTCTCAGAGTCAACTCCAGAGCTGTCAGAATCACTCCCTACACCCCCAGAGTCAACTCCAGAGCTGTCAGAATCAATCCCTACACCCCCAGATTCAACTCCAGAGTTGTCAGAATCACTCCCTACATCTCAGAGTCAACTCCAGAGCTGTCAGAGTCACTCCCCACAGTCCCAGAGACAACTCCAGAGCTGTCAGAATCACTCCCTAAATCTCGGAGTCAACTCCAGAGCTGTGAGAATCAAACCTCAGTCTCAGAGTCAACTCCAGAGCTGTCAGAATCATTCCTTCATCCCAGATTCAACACCAGTGTATCAGAATCACTCCGTCATCTTAGAGTCAACTCCAGAGCCGTCAGAATCACTCCCTACAGTCCCAGAGTCAACTCCAGAGCTATCAGAATCACTCCCTATGGCCCCAGAGTCAACTCCAGAGCTGTCAGAATCACTCCCTACAGTCCCACAGTCAAATCCAGAGCTGTTGGAATCACTCCCTAAATCTCGGAGTCAACGCCAGAGCTGTCAGAATTACTCCCCGCATCTGTGAGTCAGCCCCCGAGCTGTCAGAATTACTCCGTAGTCTCAGAGTCAACTCCAGAGCTGTTGGGATCACTCCCTAAATCTCGGAGTCAACTCCTGAGCTGTCAGAATCATTCCTTAGTCTCAGAGTCAACTCCAGAGCTGTCAGAAAAACTCCAGAGCCTCATAGTCAACTCCAGAGCTGTCACAATCACTCCTTAGTGGCAGAGTCAACTTCAGAGCAGTCAGAATCACTCCCTACACCCCCAGAGTCAACTCCAGAGCTGTCAGAATCAATCCCTACACCCCCAGATTCAACTCCAGAGTTGTCAGAATCATTCCCTGCATCTCAGAGTCAACTCCAGAGCTGTCAGAATCACTCCCCACAGTCCCAGAGTCAACTCCAGAGCTGTCAGAATCACTCCCTACAGTCTAAGAGTCAACTGCAGAGCTGCCAGAATCACTCCAGAGTCAGAGTCACTTCAGTGCTGTCAGAATCTATCCCTACAGTCCAAGCATCAAATCCAGAGCTGTCAGAATCACTCACTACATCACAGACTCACTCCAGAGCTGTCGGGATCACTCTCTAAATCTCAGAGTCAACGCAGGAGCTGTCAAAATCACACCTCAGTCTCAGAGTCAATTCCAGAGCAATTAGAATCACTCCTTAGACTCAGAGTCAACTCCAGAGCTGTCAGGATCACTCCTGATTCCCAGAGTGAACTCCAGAGCTGTCTGAATCACTCCTTATTCCCTGAGTCAACTCCAGTGCTGTCAGAATCACTCCTTATTCCCAGAGTCAACTCCAGAGCTGTCTGAATTACTCCTTATTCCCAGCGTCAACTCCGGAGCTGTCAGAATCACTCCTTCATCCCATATCCAACACCAGTGTATCAGAATCACTCCCTACCGTCCAAGAGTCAACTCCAGAGCTGTCAGAATC
The DNA here is from genome assembly GCF_030028105.1 of Mobula birostris. Taxonomy (NCBI): domain Eukaryota; kingdom Metazoa; phylum Chordata; class Chondrichthyes; order Myliobatiformes; family Myliobatidae; genus Mobula; species Mobula birostris. The sequence goes on from NC_092378.1 coordinate 81,936,807, forward strand.
ACTCCCAACATCTCAGAGTCAATTCCGGAGCTGTCAGAATCACTCCTTAGTTTCAGGGTCAAATCCAGAGTTGTCTGAAGCACTTCCTACAGTCTCAGAGTCACTCTAGAGCTGTCAGAATCACTCCTTAGTCCCAGAGTCAACTCCAGAGCTATCAGATTCACTCCCTACGGTCCCAGAATCAACGCCAGAGCTGTCAGAATCACTCCTTAGTCTCAGAGTCAACTCCAGAGCTGTCAGAAAAACTCCAGAGCCTCATAGTCAACTCCAGAGCTGTCACAATCACGCCATAGTGGCAGAGTCAACTTCAGAGCAGTCAGAATCACTCCCTACACCCCCAGAGTCAACTCCAGAGCTGTCAGAATCAATCCCTACACCCCCAGATTCAACTCCAGAGTTGTCAGAATTACTCCCTACATCTCAGAGTCAACTCCAGAGCTGTCAGAATCACTCCCCACAGTCCCAGAGTCAACTCCAGAGCTGTCAGAATCAATCCCTACAGTCTAAGAGTCAACTGCAGAGCTGCCAGAATCACTCCAGAGTCAGAGTCACTCCAGTGCTGTCAGAATCTATCCCTACAGTCCAAGCATCAAATCCAGAGCTGTCAGAATCACTCCCTGCATCTCAGAGGCAACTCCAGACCTGTCAGAATCACGCCCTACAGTCCTAGAGTCAACTCTAGATCTGTCAGAATCACTCTTTAGTCTCAGAGTCAACTCCAGAGCTGTCAGAATCATTGCTTAGTCTCAGAGTCAACTCCAGAGCTGTCAGAATCACTCCACAGTCTCAGAGTCACTCCGGAGCAGTCAGAATCACTCCTTTGCCTCAGAGTCAACTCCAAAGCTGTCGGAATCACTCTCTATTGTTCATCACTCCTTCATCTTAGAGTCAACTCCAGAGCCGTCAGAATCACTCCCTACAGTACCAGTGTCAACTCCAGAGCTGACAGAATCTCTCTCTATAATCCCAGAGTCAACTCCAGAGCTATCAGAATCACTCCCTATGGCCCCAGGGTCAAATCCAGAGATGTCAGAATCACTCCCTACATCTCAGGGTCAATTCCGGAGCTGTCAGCAACACTCCTTAGTTTCAGAGTCAACTCCAGAGTTGTCAGAAGCACTTCCAACAGTCTCAGAATCACTCTAGAGCTGTCAGAATCGCTCCACAGTCTCAGAGTCACTCCGGAGCGGTTAAAATCACTCCTTTGCCTCCCATGCAACTCCAGAGCTGTCGGAATCATTCTCTACAGTTCAGAGTCAACTCCAGAGTTGTCAGAATCACTCTTTCATCTTAGAGTCAACTCCAGAGCCGTCAGAATCACTCCCTACAGTCCCAGTGTCAACTCCAGAGCTATCAGAATCACTCCCTATGGCCCCAGAGTCAACTCCAGAGCTGTCAGAATCACTCCCTACAGTCCCACAGTCAAATCCAGAGCTGTCGGAATCACTCCCTAAATCTCGGAGTCAACGCCAGAGCTGTCAGAATTACTCCCTGCATCTGTGAGTCAGCCCCTGAGCTGTCAGAATTACTCCGTAGTCTCAGAGTCAACTCCAGAGCTGTCCGGATCACTCCCTAAATCTCGGAGTCAACTCCAGAGCTGTGAGAATCAAACCTCAGTCTCAGAGTCAACTCCAGATCTGTCAGAATCACTCTCTACAGTCTGAGAGTGATCCCTAGAGGTGTCAGCATCACTCCCTACAGTCTCAGAGGCAACTCCTGAGCTGTCAGAATCACTCCTTAGTCCCAGAGTCAACTTCAGAGCAGTGAGAATCACTCCCTACACCCCCAGAGTCAACTCCAGAGCTGTCAGAATCAATCCCTACACCCCCAGATTCAACTCCAGAGTTGTCAGAATCACTCCCTACATCTCAGAGTCAACTCCAGAGCTGTCAGAGTCACTCCCCACAGTCCCAGAGACAACTCCAGAGCTGTCAGAATCGCTCCAGAGTCAGAGTCACTCCAGTGCTGTCAGAATCTATCCCTACAGTCCAAGCATCAAATCCAGAGCTGTCAGAATCACTCCCTACATCTCAGAGTCAAATCCACAGCTGTCAGAATCACTCCCTAAATCTCAGACTCAACTTCTGAGGTGCCAGAATCACTCCTTCGTCTCAGAGTCAACTCCAGAGCTGTCAGAATCACTCACTACTTCTCGGACTCACCCCAGAGCTGTCGGGATCACTCCCTAAATCTCGGAGTCAACGCCAGAGCTGTCAGGATCAGTCCTGATTCCCAGAGTGAACTCCAGAGCTGTCTGAATCACTCCTTAGTCCCAGAGTCAACTCCAGTGCTGTCAGAATCATTCCTTATTCCCAGAGTCAACTCCAGAGCTGTCTGAATCACTCCTTATTCCCAGCATCAACTCCAGAGCTGTCAGAATCATTCCTTCATCTCAGATTCAACACCAGTGTATCAGAATCACTCCTTCATCTTAGAGTCAACTCCAGAGCCGTCCGAATCACTCCCTACAGTCCCAGTGTCAACTCCAGAGCTATCAGAATCACTCCCTATGGCCCCAGAGTCAACTCCAGAACTGTCAGAATCACTCCCTACAGTCCCACAGTCAAATCCAGAGCTGTCAGAATCATTCCCTTAACTCCGAGAGTAAAATCCAGAGCTGTCAGAATCAATCCCTACACCCCCAGATTCAACTCCAGAGTTGTCAGAATCACTCCCTACATCTCAGAGTCAACTCCAGAGCTGTAAGAATCACTCCCCACAGTCCCAGAGTCAACTCCAGAGCTGTCAGAATCACTCCCTACAGTCTAAGAGTCAACTGCAGAGCTGCCAGAAACACTCCAGAGTCAGAGTCACTCCAGTGCTGTCAGAATCTATCCCTACAGTCCAAGCATCAAATCCAGAGCTGTCAGAATCACTCACTACATCACAGACTCACTCCAGAGCTGTCGGGATCACTCCCTAAATCTCAGAGTCAACGCCAGAGCTGTCAAAATCACACCTCAGTCTCAGAGTCAATTCCAGAGCAATTAGAATCACTCCTTTGTCTCAGAGTCAACTCCAGAGCTGTCAGGATCAGTCCTGATTCCCAGAGTGAACTCCAGAGCTGTCTGAATCACTCCTTAGTCCCAGAGTCAACTCCAGTGCTGTCAGAATCATTCCTTATTCCCAGAGTCAACTCCAGAGCTGTCTGAATCACTCCTTATTCCCAGCATCAACTCCAGAGCTGTCAGAATCATTCCTTCATCTCAGATTCAACACCAGTGTATCAGAATCACTCCTTCATCTTAGAGTCAACTCCAGAGCCGTCCGAATCACTACCTACAGTCCCAGTGTCAACTCCAGAGCTATCAGAATCACTCCCTATGGCCCCAGAGTCAACTCCAGAACTGTCAGAATCACTCCCTACAGTCCCACAGTCAACTCCAGAGCTGTCAGAATCATTCCCTTAACTCCGAGAGTAAAATCCAGAGCTGTCAGAATCAATCCCTACACCCCCAGATTCAACTCCAGAGTTGTCAGAATCACTCCCTACATCTCAGAGTCAACTCCAGAGCTGTAAGAATCACTCCCCACAGTCCCAGAGTCAACTCCAGAGCTGTCAGAATCACTCCCTACAGTCTAAGAGTCAACTGCAGAGCTGCCAGAAACACTCCAGAGTCAGAGTCACTCCAGTGCTGTCAGAATCTATCCCTACAGTCCAAGCATCAAATCCAGAGCTGTCAGAATCACTCACTACATCACAGACTCACTCCAGAGCTGTCGGGATCACTCCCTAAATCTCAGAGTCAACGCCAGAGCTGTCAAAATCACACCTCAGTCTCAGAGTCAATTCCAGAGCAATTAGAATCACTCCTTTGTCTCAGAGTCAACTCCAGAGCTGTCAGGATCACTCCTGATTCCCAGAGTGAACTCCAGAGCTGTCTGAATCACTCCTTAGTCCCAGAGTCAACTCCAGTGCTGTCAGAATCACTCCTTATTCCCAGAGTCAACTCCAGAGCTGTCTGAATCACTCCTTATTCCCAGCATCAACTCCAGAGCTGTCAGAATCATTCCTTCATCTCAGATTCAACACCAGTGTATCAGAATCACTCCTTCATCTTAGAGTCAACTCCAGAGCCATCAGAATCACTCCCTACAGTCCCAGTGTCAACTCCAGAGCTGTCAGAATCTCTCTATATAATCCCAGAGTCAACTCCAGAGCTATCAGAATCACTCCCTATGGCCCCAGAGTCAACTCCAGAGCTGTCAGAATCACTCCCTACAGTCCCACAGTCAAATCCAGAGCTGTCGGAATCACTCCCTAAATCTCGGAGTCAACGCCAGAGCTGTCAGAATTACTCCCTGCATCTGTGAGTCAGCCCCCGAGCTGTCAGAATTACTCCGTAGTCTCAGAGTCAACTCCAGAGCTGTGAGAATCAAACCTCAGTCTCAGAGTCAACTCCAGAGCTGTCAGAATCACTCCCTACGGTCTGAGAGTGATCCCCAGAGGTGTCAGCATCACGAGGCAACTCCTGAGCTGTCAGAATCACTCCTTAGTCCCAGAGTCAACTCCAGAGCTATCAGAATCACTCCCTATGGCCCCAGAGTCAACTCCAGAGCTGTCGGAATCACTCCTTAGTGGCAGAGTCAACTTCAGAGCAGTCAGAATCACTCCCTACACCCCGAGAGTCAACTCCAGAGCTGTCAGAATCAATCCCTACACCCCCAGATTCAACTCCAGTGTTGTCAGAATCACTCCCTACATCTCAGAGTCAACTCCAGAGCTGTAAGAATCACTCCCCACAGTCCCAGAGTCAACTGCAGAGCTGCCAGAATCACTCTAGAGTCAGAGTCACTCCAGTGCTGTCAGAATCTATCCCTTCGGTCCAAGCATCAAATCCAGAGCTGTCAGAATTACTCACTACATCACAGACTCACTCCAGAGCTGTCGGGATCACTCCCTAAATCTCAGAGTCAACGCCAGAGCTGTCAAAATCACACCTCAGTCTCAGAGTCAATTCCAGAGCAATTAGAATCACTCCTTAGTCTCAGAGTCAACTCCAGAGCTGTCAGGATCACTCCTGATTCCCAGAGTGAACTCCAGAGCTGTCTGAATCACTCCTTAGTCCCAGAGTCAACTCCAGTGCTGTCAGAATCACTCCTTATTCCCAGAGTCAACTCCAGAGCTGTCTGAATCACTCCTTATTCCCAGCGTCAACTCCGGAGCTGTCAGAATCACTCCTTCATCCCATATCCAACACCAGTGTATCAGAATCACTCCCTACCATCCAAGAGTCAACTCCAGAGCTGTCAGAATCACTCCTTACATCTCAGAGTCAATTCCGGAGCTGTCAGAATCACTCCTTAGTTTCAGAGTCAAATCCAGAGTTGTCTGAAGCACTTCCTACAGTCTCAGAGTCACTCTAGAGCTGTCAGAATCACTCCTTAGTCTCCGAGTCAACTCCAGAGTTGTCAGAATCACTCCACAGTCTCAGAGTCACTCCGGAGCAGTCAGAATCACCCCTTTGCCTCAGAGTCAACTCCAAAGCTGTCGGAATCACTCTCTATTGTTCAGAGTCAACTCCAGAGTTGTCAGAATCACTCCCTACAGTACCAGTGTCAACTCCAGAGCTGACAGAATCTCTCTTTATAATCCCAGAGTCAACTCCAGAGCTATCAGAATCACTCCCTATGGCCCCAGGGTCAAATCCAGAGATGTCAGAATCACTCCCTACAGTCCCACAGTCAAATCCAGAGCTGTCAGAATCATTCCCTTAACTCCGAGAGTAAAATCCAGAGCTGTCAGAATCAATCCCTACACCCCCATATTCAACTCCAGAGTTGTCAGAATCACTCCCTACATCTCAGAGTCAACTCCAGAGCTGTAAGAATCACTCCCCACAGTCCCAGAGTCAACTCCAGAGCTGTCGGAATCACTCCCTACAGTCTAAGAGATAACTGCAGAGCTGCCAGAAACACTCCAGAGTCAGAGTCACTCCAGTGCTGTCAGAATCTATCCCTACAGTCCAAGCATCAAATCCAGAGCTGTCAGAATCACTCACTACATCACAGACTCACTCCAGAGCTGTCGGGATCACTCCCTAAATCTCAGAGTCAACGCCAGAGCTGTCAAAATCACACCTCAGTCTCAGAGTCAATTCCAGAGCAATTAGAATCACTCCTTTGTCTCAGAGTCAACTCCAGAGCTGTCAGGATCACTCCTGATTCCCAGAGTGAACTCCAGAGCTGTCTGAATCACTCCTTAGTCCCAGAGTCAACTCCAGTGCTGTCAGAATCACTCCTTATTCCCAGAGTCAACTCCAGAGCTGTCTGAATCACTCCTTATTCCCAGCATCAACTCCAGAGCTGTCAGAATCATTCCTTCATCTCAGATTCAACACCAGTGTATCAGAATCACTCCTTCATCTTAGAGTCAACTCCAGAGCCGTCAGAATCACTCCCTACAGTCCCAGTGTCAACTCCAGAGCTGTCAGAATCTCTCTATATAATCCCAGAGTCAACTCCAGAGCTATCAGAATCACTCCCTATGGCCCCAGAGTCAACTCCAGAGCTGTCAGAATCACTCCCTACAGTCCCACAGTCAAATCCAGAGCTGTCGGAATCACTCCCTAAATCTCAGAGTCAACGCCAGAGCTGTCAGAATTACTCCCTGCATCTGTGAGTCAGCCCCCGAGCTGTCAGAATTACTCCGTAGTCTCAGAGTCAACTCCAGAGCTGTCCGGATCACTCCCTAAATCTCGGAGTCAACTCCAGAGCTGTGAGAATCAAACCTCAGTCTCAGAGTCAACTCCAGATCTGTCAGAATCACTCTCTACAGTCTGAGAGTGATCCCCAGAGGTGTCAGCATCACTCCCTACAGTCTCAGAGGCAACTCCTGAGCTGTCAGAATCACTCCTTAGTCCCAGAGTCAACTTCAGAGCAGTGAGAATCACTCCCTACACCCCCAGAGTCAACTCCAGAGCTGTCAGAATCAATCCCTACACCCCCAGATTCAACTCCAGAGTTGTCAGAATCACTCCCTACATCTCAGAGTCAACTCCAGAGCTGTCAGAGTCACTCCCCACAGTCCCAGAGACAACTCCAGAGCTGTCAGAATCACTCCCTACAGTCTAAGAGTAAACTGCAGAGGTGCCAGAATCACTCCAGAGTCAGAGTCACTCCAGTGCTGTCAGAATCTATCCCTACAGTCCAAGCATCAAATCCAGAGCTGTCAGAATCACTCCCTACATCTCAGAGTCAAATCCACAGCTGTCAGAATCACTCCCTAAATCTCAGACTCAACTTCTGAGGTGCCAGAATCACTCCTTCGTCTCAGAGTCAACTCCAGAGCTGTCAGAATCACTCACTACTTCTCGGACTCACCCCAGAGCTGTCGGGATCACTCCCTAAATCTCGGAGTCAACGCCAGAGCTGTCAGGATCAGTCCTGATTCCCAGAGTGAACTCCAGAGCTGTCTGAATCACTCCTTAGTCCCAGAGTCAACTCCAGTGCTGTCAGAATCATTCCTTATTCCCAGAGTCAACTCCAGAGCTGTCTGAATCACTCCTTATTCCCAGCATCAACTCCAGAGCTGTCAGAATCATTCCTTCATCTCAGATTCAACACCAGTGTATCAGAATCACTCCTTCATCTTAGAGTCAACTCCAGAGCCATCCGAATCACTCCCTATAGTCCCAGTGTCAACTCCAGAGCTATCAGAATCACTCCCTATGGCCCCAGAGTCAACTCCAGAACTGTCAGAATCACTCCCTACAGTCCCACAGTCAAATCCAGAGCTGTCGGAATCACTCCCTAAATCTCGGAGTCAACGCCAGAGCTGTCAGAATTACTCCCTGCATCTGTGAGTCAGCCCCCGAGCTGTCAGAATTACTCCGTAGTCTCAGAGTCAACTCCAGAGCTGTGAGAATCAAACCTCAGTCTCAGAGTCAACTCCAGAGCTGTCAGAATCACTCCCTACGGTCTGAGAGTGATCCCCAGAGGTGTCAGCATCACGAGGCAACTCCTGAGCTGTCAGAATCACTCCTTAGTCCCAGAGTCAACTCCAGAGCTATCAGAATCACTCCCTATGGCCCCAGAATCAACTCCAGAGCTGTCGGAATCACTCCTTAGTGGCAGAGTCAACTTCAGAGCAGTCAGAATCACTCCCTACACCCCAAGAGTCAACTCCAGAGCTGTCAGAATCAATCCCTACACCCCCAGATTCAACTCCAGTGTTGTCAGAATCACTCCCTACATCTCAGAGTCAACTCCAGAGCTGTAAGAATCACTCCCCACAGTCCCAGAGTCAACTGCAGAGCTGCCAGAAACACTCCAGAGTCAGAGTCACTCCAGTGCTGTCAGAATCTATCCCTGCAGTCCAAGCATCAAATCCAGAGCTGTCAGAATCACTCACTACATCACAGACTCACTCCAGAGCTGTCAGGATCACTCCCTAAATCTCAGAGTCAACGCCAGAGCTGTCAAAATCACACCTCAGTCTCAGAGTCAATTCCAGAGCAATTAGAATCACTCCTTAGTCTCAGAGTCAACTCCAGAGCTGTCAGGATCACTCCTGATTCCCACAGTGAACTCCAGAGCTGTCTGAATCACTCCTTAGTCCCAGAGTCAACTCCAGTGCTGTCAGAATCACTCCTTATTCCCAGAGTCAACTCCAGAGCTGTCTGAATCACTCCTTATTCCCAGCGTCAACTCCGGAGCTGTCAGAATCACTCCTTCATCCCATATCCAACACCAGTGTATCAGAATCACTCCCTACCGTCCAAGAGTCAACTCCAGAGCTGTCAGAATCACTCCTTACATCTCAGAGTCAATTCCGGAGCTGTCAGAATCACTCCTTAGTTTCAGAGTCAAATCCAGAGTTGTCTGAAGCACTTCCTACAGTCTCAGAGTCACTCTAGAGCTGTCAGAATCACTCCTTAGTCTCAGAGTCAACTCCAGAGTTGTCAGAATCACTCCACAGTCTCAGAGTCACTCCGGAGCAGTCAGAATCACCCCTTTGCCTCAGAGTCAACTCCAAAGCTGTCGGAATCACTCTCTATTGTTCAGAGTCAACTCCAGAGTTGTCAGAATCACTCCCTACAGTACCAGTGTCAACTCCAGAGCTGACAGAATCTCTCTTTATAATCCCAGAGTCAACTCCAGAGCTATCAGAATCACTCCCTATGGCCCCAGGGTCAAATCCAGAGATGTCAGAATCACTCCCTACAGTCCCACAGTCAAATCCAGAGCTGTCAGAATCATTCCCTTAACTCCGAGAGTAAAATCCAGAGCTGTCAGAATCAATCCCTACACCCCCATATTCAACTCCAGAGTTGTCAGAATCACTCCCTACATCTCAGAGTCAACTCCAGAGCTGTAAGAATCACTCCCCACAGTCCCAGAGTCAACTCCAGAGCTGTCGGAATCACTCCCTACAGTCTAAGAGATAACTGCAGAGCTGCCAGAAACACTCCAGAGTCAGAGTCACTCCAGTGCTGTCAGAATCTATCCCTACAGTCCAAGCATCAAATCCAGAGCTGTCAGAATCACTCACTACATCACAGACTCACTCCAGAGCTGTCGGGATCACTCCCTAAATCTCAGAGTCAACGCCAGAGCTGTCAAAATCACACCTCAGTCTCAGAGTCAATTCCAGAGCAATTAGAATCACTCCTTTGTCTCAGAGTCAACTCCAGAGCTGTCAGGATCACTCCTGATTCCCAGAGTGAACTCCAGAGCTGTCTGAATCACTCCTTAGTCCCAGAGTCAACTCCAGTGCTGTCAGAATCACTCCTTATTCCCAGAGTCAACTCCAGAGCTGTCTGAATCACTCCTTATTCCCAGCATCAACTCCAGAGCTGTCAGAATCATTCCTTCATCTCAGATTCAACACCAGTGTATCAGAATCACTCCTTCATCTTAGAGTCAACTCCAGAGCCGTCAGAATCACTCCCTACAGTCCCAGTGTCAACTCCAGAGCTGTCAGAATCTCTCTATATAATCCCAGAGTCAACTCCAGAGCTATCAGAATCACTCCCTATGGCCCCAGAGTCAACTCCAGAGCTGTCAGAATCACTCCCTACAGTCCCACAGTCAAATCCAGAGCTGTCGGAATCACTCCCTAAATCTCAGAGTCAACGCCAGAGCTGTCAGAATTACTCCCTGCATCTGTGAGTCAGCCCCCGAGCTGTCAGAATTACTCCGTAGTCTCAGAGTCAACTCCAGAGCTGTCCGGATCACTCCCTAAATCTCGGAGTCAACTCCAGAGCTGTGAGAATCAAACCTCAGTCTCAGAGTCAACTCCAGATCTGTCAGAATCACTCTCTACAGTCTGAGAGTGATCCCCAGAGGTGTCAGCATCACTCCCTACAGTCTCAGAGGCAACTCCTGAGCTGTCAGAATCACTCCTTAGTCCCAGAGTCAACTTCAGAGCAGTGAGAATCACTCCCTACACCCCCAGAGTCAACTCCAGAGCTGTCAGAATCAATCCCTACACCCCCAGATTCAACTCCAGAGTTGTCAGAATCACTCCCTACATCTCAGAGTCAACTCCAGAGCTGTCAGAGTCACTCCCCACAGTCCCAGAGACAACTCCAGAGCTGTCAGAATCACTCCCTACAGTCTAAGAGTAAACTGCAGAGCTGCCAGAATCACTCCAGAGTCAGAGTCACTCCAGTGCTGTCAGAATCTATCCCTACAGTCCAAGCATCAAATCCAGAGCTGTCAGAATCACTCCCTACATCTCAGAGTCAAATCCACAGCTGTCAGAATCACTCCCTAAATCTCAGACTCAACTTCTGAGGTGCCAGAATCACTCCTTCGTCTCAGAGTCAACTCCAGAGCTGTCAGAATCACTCACTACTTCTCGGACTCACCCCAGAGCTGTCGGGATCACTCCCTAAATCTCGGAGTCAACGCCAGAGCTGTCAGGATCAGTCCTGATTCCCAGAGTGAACTCCAGAGCTGTCTGAATCACTCCTTAGTCCCAGAGTCAACTCCAGTGCTGTCAGAATCATTCCTTATTCCCAGAGTCAACTCCAGAGCTGTCTGAATCACTCCTTATTCCCAGCATCAACTCCAGAGCTGTCAGAATCATTCCTTCATCTCAGATTCAACACCAGTGTATCAGAATCACTCCTTCATCTTAGAGTCAACTCCAGAGCCATCCGAATCACTCCCTATAGTCCCAGTGTCAACTCCAGAGCTATCAGAATCACTCCCTATGGCCCCAGAGTCAACTCCAGAACTGTCAGAATCACTCCCTACAGTCCCACAGTCAAATCCAGAGCTGTCGGAATCACTCCCTAAATCTCGGAGTCAACGCCAGAGCTGTCAGAATTACTCCCTGCATCTGTGAGTCAGCCCCCGAGCTGTCAGAATTACTCCGTAGTCTCAGAGTCAACTCCAGAGCTGTGAGAATCAAACCTCAGTCTCAGAGTCAACTCCAGAGCTGTCAGAATCACTCCCTACGGTCTGAGAGTGATCCCCAGAGGTGTCAGCATCACGAGGCAACTCCTGAGCTGTCAGAATCACTCCTTAGTCCCAGAGTCAACTCCAGAGCTATCAGAATCACTCCCTATGGCCCCAGAGTCAACTCCAGAGCTGTCGGAATCACTCCTTAGTGGCAGAGTCAACTTCAGAGCAGTCAGAATCACTCCCTACACCCCAAGAGTCAACTCCAGAGCTGTCAGAATCAATCCCTACACCCCCAGATTCAACTCCAGTGTTGTCAGAATCACTCCCTACATCTCAGAGTCAACTCCAGAGCTGTAAGAATCACTCCCCACAGTCCCAGAGTCAACTGCAGAGCTGCCAGAAACACTCCAGAGTCAGAGTCACTCCAGTGCTGTCAGAATCTATCCCTGCAGTCCAAGCATCAAATCCAGAGCTGTCAGAATCACTCACTACATCACAGACTCACTCCAGAGCTGTCAGGATCACTCCCTAAATCTCAGAGTCAACGCCAGAGCTGTCAAAATCACACCTCAGTCTCAGAGTCAATTCCAGAGCAATTAGAATCACTCCTTAGTCTCAGAGTCAACTCCAGAGCTGTCAGGATCACTCCTGATTCCCAGAGTGAACTCCAGAGCTGTCTGAATCACTCCTTAGTCCCAGAGTCAACTCCAGTGCTGTCAGAATCACTCCTTATTCCCAGAGTCAACTCCAGAGCTGTCTGAATCACTCCTTATTCCCAGCGTCAACTCCGGAGCTGTCAGAATCACTCCTTCATCCCATATCCAACACCAGTGTATCAGAATCACTCCCTACCGTCCAAGAGTCAACTCCAGAGCTGTCAGAATCACTCCTTACATCTCAGAGTCAATTCCGGAGCTGTCAGAATCACTCCTTAGTTTCAGAGTCAAATCCAGAGTTGTCTGAAGCACTTCCTACAGTCTCAGAGTCACTCTAGAGCTGTCAGAATCACTCCTTAGTCTCCGAGTCAACTCCAGAGTTGTCAGAATCACTCCACAGTCTCAGAGTCATTCCGGAGCAGTCAGAATCACCCCTTTGCCTCAGAGTCAACTCCAAAGCTGTCGGAATCACTCTCTATTGTTCAGAGTCAACTCCAGAGTTGTCAGAATCACTCCCTACAGTACCAGTGTCAACTCCAGAGCTGACAGAATCTCTCTCTATAATCCCAGAGTCAACTCCAGAGCTATCAGAATCACTCCCTATGGCCCCAGGGTCAAATCCAGAGATGTCAGAATCACTCCCTACAGTCTGAGAGTGATCCCCAGAGGTGTCAGCATCACGAGGCAACTCCTGAGCTGTCAGAGTTACTCCGTAGTCTCAGAGTCAACTCCAGAGCTGTCCGGATCACTCCCTAAATCTCGGAGTCAACTCCAGAGCTGTGAGAATCAAACCTCAGTCTCAGAGTCAACTCCAGAGCTGTCAGAATCACTCCCTACGGTCTGAGAGTGATCCCCAGAGGTGTCAGCATCACGAGGCAACTCCTGAGCTGTCAGAATCACTCCTTAGTCCCAGAGTCAACTCCAGAGCTATCAGAATCACTCCCTACGGTCCCAGAATCAACTGCAGAGCTATCAGAATCACTCCCTATAATCCCAGAGTCATTTCCAGGGCTGTCAGAATCACTCCCTATGGCCCCAGAGTCAACTCCAGAGCTGTCGGAATCACTCCTTAGTGGCAGAGTCAACTCCAGAGCTGTCAGAATCAATCCCTACACCCCCAGATTCAACTCCAGAGTTGTCAGAATCACTCCCTACATCTCAGAGTCAACTCCAGAGCTGTAAGAATCACTCCCCACAGTCCCAGAGTCAACTCCAGAGCTGTCAGAATCACTCCCTACAGTCTAAGAGTCAACTGCAGAGCTGCCAGAAACACTCCAGAGTCAGAGTCACTCCAGTGCTGTCAGAATCTATCCCTACAGTCCAAGCATCAAATCCAGAGCTGTCAGAATCACTCACTACATCACAGACTCACTCCAGAGCTGTCGGGATCACTCCCTAAATCTCAGAGTCAACGCCAGAGCTGTCAAAATCACACCTCAGTCTCAGAGTCAATTCCAGAGCAATTAGAATCACTCCTTTGTCTCAGAGTCAACTCCAGAGCTGTCAGGATCACTCCTGATTCCCAGAGTGAACTCCAGAGCTGTCTGAATCACTCCTTAGTCCCAGAGTCAACTCCAGTGCTGTCAGAATCACTCCTTATTCCCAGAGTCAACTCCAGAGCTGTCTGAATCACTCCTTATTCCCAGCATCAACTCCAGAGCTGTCAGAATCATTCCTTCATCTCAGATTCAACACCAGTGTATCAGAATCTCTCCCTACATCTCAGAGTCAACTCCAGAGCTGTGAGAATCAGTCCCTACACCCCAAGAGTAAACTCTAGAGCTCCAAAAATCATTTCAAACAGTCCCAGAGTCAACTCGAGACCTGTCAGAATCACTCCCCACAGTCCCAGAGGCAACTCCAGAGCTGTCAGAATCACTCCCTACATCTCAGAGTCAACTCCAGAGCTGTCAGAATCAATCCCTTCAGTCCCAGATTCAAACCCAGAGCTGTCAGAATCACTCCGTAAATCTCGGAGTCAATTCCAGAGCTGTCAGAATCTCTCCCTACATCTCAGAATCAACTCCAGAGCTGTGAGAATCAGTCCCTACACCCCCAGATTCAACTCCAGAGCTGTCAGAATCACTCCCTACAGTCTAAGAGTAAACTGCAGAGCTGCCAGAATCACTCCAGAGTCAGAGTCACTCCAGTGCTGTCAGAATCTATCCCTACAGTCCAAGCATCAAATCCAGAGCTGTCAGAATCACTCCCTACATCTCAGACTCAACTTCTGAGGTGCCAGAATCACTCCTTTGTCTCAGAGTCAACTCCAGAGCTGTCAGAATCACTCACTGCTTCTCAGACTCACTTCAGAGCTGTCGGGATCACTCCCTAAATCTCGGAGTCAACGCCAGAGCTGTCAGAATCACACCTCAGTCTCAGAGTCAATTCCAGACCAATTAAAATCACTCCATACTCTCAGAGTCAACTCCAGAGCTGTCAGGATCACTCTTGATTCCCAGAGTGAACTCCAGAGCTGTCTGAATCACTTCTTAGTCCCTGAGTCAACTCCAGTGCTGTCAGAATCATTCCTTATTCCTAGAGTCAACTCCAGAGCTGTCTGAATCACTCCTTCATCTTAGAGCAACTACAGAGCAATCAGAATCACTCCCTACAGTCCCAGTGTCAACTCCAGAGCTGTCAGAATCTCTCTATATAATCCCAGAGTCAACTCCAGAGCTATCAGAATCACTCCCTATGGCCCCAGAGTCAACTCCAGAGCTGTCAGAATCACTCCCTACAGTCCCACAGTCAAATCCAGAGCTGTCGGAATCACTCCCTAAATCTCAGAGTCAACGCCAGAGCTGTCAGAATTACTCCCTGCATCTGTGAGTCAGCCCCCGAGCTGTCAGAATCACTCCGTAGTCTCAGAGTCAACTCCAGAGCTGTCCGGATCACTCCCTAAGTCTCTGAGTCAACTCCAGAGCTGTGAGAATCAAACCTCAGTCTCAGAGTCAACTCCAGAGCTGTCAGAATCACTCCCTACAGTCTGAGAGTGATCCCCAGAGGTGTCACCATTACGAGGCAACTCCTGAGCTGTCAGAATCACTCGTTAGTCCCAGAGTGAACTCCAGAGCTGTCTGAATCACTCCTTAGTCCCAGAGTCAACTCCAGTGCTGTCAGAATCACTCCTTATTCCCAGAGTCAACTCCAGAGCTATCAGAATCACTCCCTACGGTCCCAGAATCAATGCCAGAGCTGTCAGAATCACTCCTTAGTCTCAGAGTCAACTCCAGAGCTGTCAGAAAAACTCCAGAGTCTCATAGTCAACTCCAGAGCTGTCACAGTCACTCCTTAGTGGCAGAGTCAACTTCAGAGCAGTCAGAATCACTCCCTACACCCCCAGAGTCAATTCCAGAGCTGTCAGAATCAATCCCTACACCCCCAGATTCAACTCCAGAGTTGTCAGAATCACTCCCTACATCTCAGAGTCAACTGCAGAGCTGTCAGAATCACTCCCCACAGTCCCAGAGTCAACTCCAGAGCAGTCAGAATCACTCCCTACAGTGTAAGAGTCAACTGCAGAGCTGCCAGAATCACTCCAGAGTCAAAGTCACTCCAGTGCTGTCAGAATCTATCCCTACAGTCCAAGCATCAAATCCAGAGCTGTCAGAATCACTCCCTATATCTCAGAGTCAACTCCACAGCTGTCAGAATCACTCCCTAAATCTCAGACTCAACTTCTGAGGTGCCAGAATCACTCCTTCGTCTCAGAGTCAACTCCAGAGCTGTCAGAATCACTCACTACATCTCAGACTCACTCCAGAGCTGTCGGGATCACTCCCTAAATCTCGGAGTCAACGCCAGAGCTGTCAGAATCACACCTCAGTCTCAGAGTCAATTCCAGAGCAATTAGAATCACTCCTTAGTCTCAGAATCAACTCCAGAGCTGTCAGGATCACTCCTGATTCCCAGAGTGAACTCCAGAGCTGTCTGAATCACTCCTTAGTTCCAGAGTCAACTCCAGTGCTGTCAGAATCATTCCTTATTCCCAGAGTCAACTCCAGAGCTGTCTGAATCACTCCTTATTCCCAGCGTCAACTCCGGAGCTGTCAGAATCACTCCTTCATCCCAGATTCAACACCAGTGTATCAGAATCACTCCCTACCATCCAAGAGTCAACTCCAGAGCTGTCAGAATCACTCCCTACATCTCAGAGTCAATTCCGGAGCTGTCAGACTCACTCCTTAGTTTCAGAGTCAAATCCAGAGTTGTCTGAAGCACTTCCTACAGTCTCAGAGTCACTCTAGAGCTGTCAGAATCACTCCTTAGTCTCAGAGGCAACTCCAGACCTGTCAGAATCACACCCTACAGTCCTAGAGTCAACTCTAGAGCTGTCAGAATCACTCCTTAGTCTCAGAGTCAACTCCAGAGCTGTCAGAATCACTCCACAGTCTCAGAGTCACTCCGGAGCAGTCAGAATCACTCCTTTGCCTCAGAGTCAACCCCAAAGCTGTCGGAATCACTCTCTACTGTTCAGAGTCAACTCCAGAGTTGTCAGAATCACTCCTTCATCTTAGAGTCAACACCAGAGCCATCAGAATCACTCCCTACAGTCCAAGTGTCAACTCAAGAGCTGTCAGAATCTCTCTATATAATCCCAGAGTCAACTCCAGAGCTATCAGAATCACTCCCTATAATCCCAGAGTCATCTCCAGGGCTGTCAGAATCACTCCCTATGGCCCCAGAGTCAACTCCAGAGCTGTCAGAATCACTCTATATAATCCCAGAGTCATCTCCAGGGCTGTCAGAATCACTCCCTATGGCCCCAGAGTCAACTCCAGAGCTGTCAGAATCACTCCCTGCAGTCCCACAGTCAAATCCAGAGCTGTCAAAATCACTCCCTAAACCTCGGAGTCAACGCCAGAGCTGTCAGAATTACTCCCTGTATCTCAGAGTCAGCTCCCGAGTTGTCAGAATCACTCCTTATTCTCAGAGACAACTCCAGAGATATCAGAATAACTCCAGAGTCTCATAGTCAATTCCAGAGCTGTCAGAATCTCTCCCTACATCTCAGAGTCAACTCCAGAGCTGTGAGAATCAGTCCCTACACTCCAAGAGTAAACTCTAGAGCTCCAAAAATCATTTCAAACAGTCCCAGAGTCAACTCGAGACCTGTCAGAATCACTCCCCACAGTCCCAGAGTCAACTCCAGAGCTGTCAGAATCACTCCCTACATCTCAGAGTCAACTCCAGAGCTGCTAGAATCACTCCAGAGTCTCAGAGTCACTCCAGTGCTGTCAGAATCACTCCCTACAGTTAAGCGTCAAATTCAGAGCCCTCAGAATCACTCCCTACATCTCAGAGTCAACTCCAGAACTGTCGGGATCACTCCCTAAATCTTGGAGTCAACTCCAGATCTGTGAGAATCAAACCTCAGTCTCAGAGTCAACTCCAGAGCTATCAGAATCACTCCCTACGGTCCCAGAATCAACGCCAGAGCTGTCAGAATCACTCTTTATTCCCAGAGTCAATTCCAGAGCTGTCAGAATCACTCCTTATTCTCAGAGTCAACTCCAGAGCTGTCAGAATCACTCCCTTAACTCCGAGAGTAAAATCCAGAGCTCTCAGAATCACTCCCTACAGTCCCAGAGTCAACTCCAGAGCTGTCGGAATCACTCCCTACATTTCATAGTCAACCCCAGAAGTGTCAGAATCACTCCTTAGACTCAGAGTCAACTCTAGATCTATCAGAATCACTCCTTAGTGGCAGAGTTATCTCCACATCTGTAAGAATCACTCCCTACAGTACCAGAGTCAACTCCAGAACTGTCAGAATCACTCCCTATATCTCAAAATCAACTGCAGAGCTGTCAGAATCACTCCCTACAGTCCCAGAGTCAAATCCAGAGCTGTCCGAATCACTCCCTAAATCTCGGAGTCAACGCCAGAGCTGTCAGAATTACTCCCTGCATCTCAGAGTCAACACCCGAGCAGTCAGAAAAACTCCAGAGTCTCATAGTCAACTCCAGAGCTGTCACAATCACTCCTTAGTGGCAGAGTCAATTTCAGAGCAATCAGAATCACTCCCTACACCCCCAGATTCAACTCCAGAGGTGTCAGAATCACTCCCTACATCTCAGAGTTAACTCCAGAGCTGTCAGAATCACTCCCCAGAGTCCCAGAGTCAACTCCAGAGCTGCCTGAATCACTCCAGAGTCTCAGATTCACTCCAGTGCTGTCAGAATCTATCCCTACAGTCCAAGCCTCAAATCCAGAGCTGTCAGAATCACTCCCTACATCTCAGAGTCAACTCCACAGCTGTCAGAATCACTCCTTATTCCCAAAGTGAACTCCAGAGCTGTCTGAATCAATCCTTAGACCCATTGTAAAGTCCACAGCTGTCAGAATCACTCCCTATATCGCAGACTCAACTTCTGAGGTGCCAGAATCATTCCTTCGTCTCAGAGTCAACTCCAGAGCTGTCAGAATCACTCACTACATCTCAGACTCACTCCAGAGCTGTCGGGATCACTCCCTAAATCTCAGAGTCAACACCAGAGCTGTCAAAATCACACCTCAGTCTCAGAGTCAATTCCAGAGCAATTAGAATCACTCCTTAGTCTCAGAGTCAACTCCAGAGCTGTCAGGATCACTCCTGATTCCCAAAGTGAACTTCAGAGCTGTCTGAATCACTCCTTAGTGTCAGAGTCAACTCCAGTGCTGTCAGAATCACTCCTCAGTCTCAGAGTCAACTCCAGAGCTGTCGGAATCACTCCTTTGCCTCAGAGTCAACTCCAAAGCTGTCGGAATCACTCTCTACTGTTCAGAGTCAAATCCAGAGTTGTCAGAATCACTCCTTCATCTTAGAGTCAACTCCAGAGCCGTCAGAATCACTCCCTACAGTACCAGTGTCAACTCCAGAGCTGACAGAATCTCTCTCTATAATCCCAGAGTCAACTCCAGAGCTATCAGAATCACTCCCTATGGCCCCAGGATCAAATCCAGAGCTGTCAGAATCACTCCCTGCATCTCAGAGTCAACACCCGAGCTGTCAGAAAAACTCTAGAGTCTCATAGCCAACTCCAGAGCTGTCACAATCACTCCTTAATGGCAGAGTCAACTTCAGAGCAGTCAGAATCACTCCCTGCACCCCCAGATTCAACTCCAGAGGTGTCAGAATCACTCCCTACATCTCAGAGTTAACTCCAGAGCTGTCAGAATCACTCCCCAGAGTCCCAGAGTCAACTCCAGAGCTGCCTAAATCACTCCAAAGTCTCAGATTCACTCCAGTGCTGTCAGAATCTATCCCTACCGTTCAAGCGTCAAATCCAGAGCTGTCAGAATCACTCCCTACATCTCAGAGTCAACTCCACAGCTGTCAGAATCACTCCTTATTCCCAGAGTGAACTCCAGAGCTGTCTGAATCAATCCTTAGACCCATTGTAAACTCCACAGCTGTCAGAATCACTCCCTAAATCTCAGACTCAACTTCTGAGGTGCCAGAATCACTCCTTCGTCTCAGAGTCAACTCCAGAGCTGTCAGAATCACTCACTACATCTCAGACTCACTCCAGAGCTGTCGGGATCACTCCCTAAATCTCAGAGTCAACACCAGAGCTGTCAAAATCACACCTCAGTCTCAGAGTCAATTCCAGAGCAATTAGAATCATTCCTTAGTCTCAGAGTCAACTCCAGAGCTGTCAGGATCACTCCTGATTCCCAAAGTGAACTCCAGAGCTGTCTGAATCACTCCTTAGTCCCAGAGTCAACTCCAGTGCTGTCAGAATCACTCCTTAGTCTCAGAGTCAACTCCAGATTTGTCAGAATCACTCCCTGCATCTCAGAGGCAACTCCAGACCTGTCAGAATCACGCCCTACAGTCCTAGAGTCAACTCTAGAGCTGTCAGAATCACTCCTTAGTCTCAGAGTCAACTCCAGAGCTGTCAGAATCACTCCACAGTCTCAGAGTCACTTATGAGCAGTTAGAATCACTCCTTTGCCTCAGAGTCAACTCCAAACTGTCGGAATCACTCTCTACTGTTCAGAGTCAAATCCAGAGTTGTCAGAATCACTCCTTCATCTTAGAGTCAACTCCAGAGCCGTCAGAATCACTCCCTACAGTACCAGTGTCAACTCCAGACCTGACAGAATCTCTCTCTATAATCCCAGAGTCAACTCCAGAGCTATCAGAATCACTCCCTATGGCCCCAGGGTCAAATCCAGAGATGTCAGAAGCACTCCCTACATCTCAGAGTCAATTCCGGAGCTGTCAGCAACACTCCTTAGTTTCAGAGTCAACTCCAGAGTTGTCAGAAGCACTTCCTACAGTCTCAGAGTCACTCCGGAGCGGTCAGAATCACTCCCTTAACTCCGAGAGTAAAATCCAGAGCTCTTAGTATCACTCCCTACAGTCCCAGAGTCAACTCCAGAGCTGTCGGAATCACTCCCTACATTTCGTAGTCAACCCCAGAAGTGTCAGAATCTCTCCTTAGACTCAGAGTCAACTCCAGATCTATCAGAATCACTCCTTAGTGGCACAGTTATCTCCACATCTGTAAGAATCACTCCCTACAGTACCAGAGCCAACTCCAGAGCTGTCAGAATCACTCCCTATATCTCAAAATCAACTGCAGAGCTGTCAGAATCACTCCCTACAGTCCCAGAGTCAAATCCAGAGCTGTCCGAATCACTCCCTAAATCTCGGAGTCAACGCCAGAGCTGTCAGAATTACTCCCTGCATCTCAGAGTCAACACCCGAGCAGTCAGAAAAACTCCAGAGTCTCATAGTCAACTCCAGAGCTGTCACAATCACTCCTTAGTGGCAGAGTCAACTTCAGAGCAGTCAGAATCACTCCCTACACCCCCAGATTCAACTCCAGAGGTGTCAGAATCACTCCCTACATCTCAGAGTTAACTCCAGAGCTGTCAGAATCACTCCCCAGAGTCCCAGAGTCAACTCCAGAGCTGCCTGAATCACTCCAGAGTCTCAGATTCACTCCAGTGCTGTCAGAATCTATCCCTACAGTCCAAGCCTCAAATCCAGAGCTGTCAGAATCACTCCCTACATCTCAGAGTCAACTCCACAGCTGTCAGAATCACTCCTTATTCCCAGAGTGAAATCCTGAGCTGTCTGAATCAATCCTTAGACCCATTGTAAACTCCACAGCTGTCAGAATCACTCCCTAAATCTCAGACTCAACTTCTGAGGTGCCAGAATCACTCCTTCGTCTCAGAGTCAACTCCAGAGCTGTCAGAATCACTCACTACATCTCAGACTCACTCCAGAGCTGTCGGGATCACTCCCTAAATCTCAGAGTCAACACCAGAGCTGTCAAAATCACACCTCAGTCTCAGAGTCAATTCCAGAGCAATTAGAATCATTCCTTAGTCTCAGAGTCAACTCCAGAGCTGTCAGGATCACTCCTGATTCCCAAAGTGAACTCCAGAGCTGTCTGAATCACTCCTTAGTCCCAGAGTCAACTCCAGTGCTGTCAGAATCACTCCTTAGTCTCAGAGTCAACTCCAGATTTGTCAGAATCACTCCCTGCATCTCAGAGGCAACTCCAGACCTGTCAGAATCACGCCCTACAGTCCTAGAGTCAACTCTAGAGCTGTCAGAATCACTCCTTAGTCTCAGAGTCAACTCCAGAGCTGTCAGAATCACTCCACAGTCTCAGAGTCACTCCGGAGCAGTTAGAATCACTCCTTTGCCTCAGAGTCAACTCCAAACTGTCGGAATCACTCTCTACTGTTCAGAGTCAAATCCAGAGTTGTCAGAATCACTCCTTCATCTTAGAGTCAACTCCAGAGCCGTCAGAATCACTCCCTACAGTACCAGTGTCAACTCCAGACCTGACAGAATCTCTCTCTATAATCCCAGAGTCAACTCCAGAGCTATCAGAATCACTCCCTATGGCCCCAGGGTCAAATCCAGAGATGTCAGAAGCACTCCCTACATCTCAGAGTCAATTCCGGAGCTGTCAGCAACACTCCTTAGTTTCAGAGTCAACTCCAGAGTTGTCAGAAGCACTTCCTACAGTCTCAGAGTCACTCCGGAGCGGTCAGAATCACTCCCTTAACTCCGAGAGTAAAATCCAGAGCTCTTAGTATCACTCCCTACAGTCCCAGAGTCAACTCCAGAGCTGTCGGAATCACTCCCTACATTTCGTAGTCAACCCCAGAAGTGTCAGAATCTCTCCTTAGACTCAGAGTCAACTCTAGATCTATCAGAATCACTCCTTAGTGGCACAGTTATCTCCACATCTGTAAGAATCACTCCCTACAGTACCAGAGCCAACTCCAGAGCTGTCAGAATCACTCCCTATATCTCAAAATCAACTGCAGAGCTGTCAGAATCACTCCCTACAGTCCCAGAGTCAAATCCAGAGCTGTCCGAATCACTCCCTAAATCTCGGAGTCAACGCCAGAGCTGTCAGAATTACTCCCTGCATCTCAGAGTCAACACCCGAGCAGTCAGAAAAACTCCAGAGTCTCATAGTCAACTCCAGAGCTGTCACAATCACTCCTTAGTGGCAGAGTCAACTTCAGAGCAGTCAGAATCACTCCCTACACCCCCAGATTCAACTCCAGAGGTGTCAGAATCACTCCCTACATCTCAGAGTTAACTCCAGAGCTGTCAGAATCACTCCCCAGAGTCCCAGAGTCAACTCCAGAGCTGCCTGAATCACTCCAGAGTCTCAGATTCACTCCAGTGCTGTCAGAATCTATCCCTACAGTCCAAGCCTCAAATCCAGAGCTGTCAGAATCACTCCCTACATCTCAGAGTCAACTCCACAGCTGTCAGAATCACTCCTTATTCCCAGAGTGAAATCCTGAGCTGTCTGAATCAATCCTTAGACCCATTGTAAACTCCACAGCTGTCAGAATCACTCCCTAAATCTCAGACTCAACTTCTGAGGTGCCAGAATCACTCCTTCGTCTCAGAGTCAACTCCAGAGCTGTCAGAATCACTCACTACATCTCAGACTCACTCCAGAGCTGTCGGGATCACTCCCTAAATCTCAGAGTCAACACCAGAGCTGTCAAAATCACACCTCAGTCTCAGAGTCAATTCCAGAGCAATTAGAATCACTCCTTAGTCTCAGAGTCAACTCCAGAGCTGTCAGGATCACTCCTGATTCCCAAAGTGAACTCCAGAGCTGTCCGAATCACTCCTTAGTCCCAGAGTCAACTCCAGTGCTGTCAGAATCACTCCTTATTCCCAGAGTCAACTCCAGAGCTGTCTGAATCACTCCCTGCATCTCCGAGGCAACTCCAGATTGTCAGAATCACTCCCTGCATCTCAGAGGCAAGTCCAGACCTGTCAGAATCACGCCCTACAGTCCTAGAGTCAACTCTAGAGCTGTGAGAATCACTCCTTAGTCTCAGAGTCAACTCCAGAGCTGTCAGAATCACTCCACAGTCTCAGAGTCAACTCCAGTGCTGTCTGAATCACTCCTTATTCCCAGAGTCAACTCCGGAGCTGTCAGAATCACTCCTTCATCACATATCCAACACGAGTGTATCAGAATCACTCCCTACCGTCCAAGAGTCAACTCCAGAGCTGTCAGAATCACTCCCTACATCTCAGAGTCAATTCCGGAGCTGTCAGAATCACTCCTTAGTTTCAGGGTCAAATCCAGAGTTGTCTGAAGCACTTCCCACAGTCTCAGAGTCACTCTAGAGCTGTCAGAATCACTCCTTAGTCTCAGAGTCAACTCCAGAGTTGTCAGAATCACTCCCTGCATCTCAGAGGCAACTCCAGACCTGTCAGAATCACGCCCTACAGTCCTAGAGTCAACTCTGGATATGTCAGAATCACTCTTTAGTCTCAGAGTCAACTCCAGAGCTGTCAGAATCATTGCTTAGTCTCAGAGTCAACTCCAGAGCTGTCAGAATCACTCCACAGTCTCAGAGTCACTCCGGAGCAGTCAGAATCACCCCTTTGCCTCAGAGTCAACTCCAAAGCTGTCGGAATCACTCTCTATTGTTCAGAGTCAACTCCAGAGTTGTCAGAATCACTCCACAGTCTCAGAGTCACTGCAGAGCAGTCAGAATCACTCCTTTGCCTCAGAGTCAACTCCAAAGCTGTCGGAATCACTCTCTATTGTTCAGAGTCAACACCAGAGTTGTCAGAATCACTCCTTCATCTTAGAGACAACTCCAGAGCTGTCAGAATCACTCCCCAGAGTCCCAGAGTCAACTCCAGAGCTGCCTGAATCACTCCAGAGTCTCAGATTCACTCCAGTGCTGTCAGAATCTATCCCTACAGTCCAAGCCTCAAATCCAGAGCTGTCAGAATCACTCCCTACATCTCAGAGTCAACTCCACAGCTGTCAGAATCACTCCTTATTCCCAGAGTGAAATCCTGAGCTGTCTGAATCAATCCTTAGACCCATTGTAAACTCCACAGCTGTCAGAATCACTCCCCAAATCTCAGACTCAACTTCTGAGGTGCCAGAATCACTCCTTCGTCTCAGAGTCAACTCCAGAGCTGTCAGAATCACTCACTACATCTCAGACTCACTCCAGAGCTGTCGGGATCACTCCCTAAATCTCAGAGTCAACACCAGAGCTGTCAAAATCACACCTCAGTCTCAGAGTCAATTCCAGAGCAATTAGAATCACTCCTTAGTCTCAGAGTCAACTCCAGAGCTGTCAGGATCACTCCTGATTCCCAAAGTGAACTCCAGAGCTGTCCGAATCACTCCTTAGTCCCAGAGTCAACTCCAGTGCTGTCAGAATCACTCCTTATTCCCAGAGTCAACTCCAGAGCTGTCTGAATCACTCCCTGCATCTCCGAGGCAACTCCAGATTGTCAGAATCACTCCCTGCATCTCAGAGGCAAGTCCAGACCTGTCAGAATCACGCCCTACAGTCCTAGAGTCAACTCTAGAGCTGTGAGAATCACTCCTTAGTCTCAGAGTCAACTCCAGAGCTGTCAGAATCACTCCACAGTCTCAGAGTCAACTCCAGTGCTGTCTGAATCACTCCTTATTCCCAGAGTCAACTCCGGAGCTGTCAGAATCACTCCTTCATCACATATCCAACACGAGTGTATCAGAATCACTCCCTACCGTCCAAGAGTCAACTCCAGAGCTGTCAGAATCACTCCCTACATCTCAGAGTCAATTCCGGAGCTGTCAGAATCACTCCTTAGTTTCAGGGTCAAATCCAGAGTTGTCTGAAGCACTTCCCACAGTCTCAGAGTCACTCTAGAGCTGTCAGAATCACTCCTTAGTCTCAGAGTCAACTCCAGAGTTGTCAGAATCACTCCCTGCATCTCAGAGGCAACTCCAGACCTGTCAGAATCACGCCCTACAGTCCTAGAGTCAACTCTGGATATGTCAGAATCACTCTTTAGTCTCAGAGTCAACTCCAGAGCTGTCAGAATCATTGCTTAGTCTCAGAGTCAACTCCAGAGCTGTCAGAATCACTCCACAGTCTCAGAGTCACTCCGGAGCAGTCAGAATCACCCCTTTGCCTCAGAGTCAACTCCAAAGCTGTCGGAATCACTCTCTATTGTTCAGAGTCAACTCCAGAGTTGTCAGAATCACTCCACAGTCTCAGAGTCACTGCGGAGCAGTCAGAATCACTCCTTTGCCTCAGAGTCAACTCCAAAGCTGTCGGAATCACTCTCTATTGTTCAGAGTCAACACCAGAGTTGTCAGAATCACTCCTTCATCTTAGAGACAACTCCAGAGCCGTCAGAATCACTCCCTACAGTCCCAGTGTCAACTCCAGAGCTGTCAGAATCTCTCTATATAATCTCAGAGTCAACTCCAGAGCTATCAGAATCACTCCCTATGGCCCCAGAGTCAACTCCAGAGCTGTCAGAATCACTCCCTACAGTCCCACAGTCAAATCCAGAGCTGTCGGAATCACTCCCTAAATCTCGGAGTCAACGCCAGAGCTGTCAGAATTATTCCCTGCATCTGTGAGTCAGCCCCCGAGCTGTCAGAATTACTCCGTAGTCTGAGAGTCAACTCCAGAGCTGTCCGGATCACTCCCTAAATCTCGGAGTCAACTCCAGAGCTGTGAGAATCAAACCTCAGTCTCAGAGTCAACTCCAGAGCTGTCAGAATCACTCCCTACAGTCAGAGAGTGATCTCCAGAGGTGTCAGCATCACTGCCTACAGTCTCAGAGGCAACTCCTGAGCTGTCAGAATCACTCCTTAGTCCCAGAGTCAACTTCAGAGCAGTCAGAATCACTCCCTACACCCCCAGAGTCAACTCCAGAGCTGTCAGAATCAATCCCTACACCCCCAGATTCAACTCCAGAGTTGTCAGAATCACTCCCTACATCTCAGAGTCAACTCCAGAGCTGTCAGAGTCACTCCCCACAGTCCCAGAGACAACTCCAGAGCTGTCAGAATCACTCCCTAAATCTCGGAGTCAACTCCAGAGCTGTGAGAATCAAACCTCAGTCTCAGAGTCAACTCCAGAGCTGTCAGAATCACTCCCTACAGTCTGAGAGTGATCTCCAGAGGTGTCAGCATCACTGCCTACAGTCTCAGAGGCAACTCCTGAGCTGTCAGAATCACTCCTTAGTCCCAGAGTCAACTTCAGAGCAGTCAGAATCACTCCCTACACCCCCAGAGTCAACTACAGAGCTGTCAGAATCAATCCCTACACCCCCAGATTCAACTCCAGAGTTGTCAGAATCACTCCCTACATCTCAGAGTCAACTCCAGAGCTGTCAGAGTCACTCCCCACAGTCCCAGAGACAACTCCAGAGCTGTCAGAATCACTCCCTACAGTCTAAGAGTAAACTGCAGAGCTGCCAGAATCACTCCAGAGTCAGAGTCACTCCAGTGCTGTCAGAATCTATCCCTACAGTCTAAGCATCAAATCCAGAGCTGTCAGAATCACTCCCTAAATCTCAGACTCAACTTCTGAGCTGCCAGAATCACTCCTTCGTCTCAGAGTCAACTCCAGAGCTGTCAGAATCACTCACTACTTCTCGGACTCACCCCAGAGCTGTCGGGATCACTCCCTAAATCTCGGAGTCAACGCCAGAGCTGTCAGAATCACACCTCAGTCTCAGAGTCAATTCCAGAGCAATCAGAATCACTCCTTAGTCCCAGAGTCAACTCCAGTGCTGTCAGAATCACTCCCTAAATCTCGGAGTCAACTCCAGAGCTGTGAGAATCAAACCTCAGTCTCAGAGTCAACTCCAGAGCTGTCAGAATCACTCCCTACAGTCTGAGAGTGATCTCCAGAGGTGTCAGCATCACTGCCTACAGTCTCAGAGGCAACTCCTGAGCTGTCAGAATCACTCCTTAGTCCCAGAGTCAACTCCAGAGCTATCAGAATCACTCCCTACGGTCCCAGAATCAACGCCAGAGCTGTCAGAATCACTCCTTAGTCTCAGAGTCAACTCCAGAGCTGTCAGAATCACTCCTTAGTCTCAGAGTCAACTCCAGAGCTATCACAATCACTCGTTAGTGGCAGAGTCAACTTCAGAGCTATCAGAATCACTCCCTACGGTCCCAGAATCAACGCCAGAGCTGTCAGAATCACTCCTTAGTCCCAGGGTCAACTCCAGTGCTGTCAGAATCATTCCTTATTCCCAGAGTCAAATCCAGAGCTGTCTGAATCATTCCTTATTCCCAGCGTCAACTCCAGAGCTGTCAGAATCATTCCTTCATCCCAGATTCAACACCAGTGTATCAGAATCACTCCTTCATCTTAGAGTCAACTCCAGAGCCGTCAGAATCACTCCCTACAGTCCCAGAGTCAACTCCAGAGCTATCAGAATCACTCCCTATGGCCCCAGAGTCAACTCCAGAGCTGTCAGAATCACTCTCTACAGTCCCACAGTCAAATCCAGAGCTGTTGGAATCACTCCCTAAATCTCGGAGTCAACGCCAGAGCTGTCAGAATCATTCCTTCATCCCAGATTCAACACCAGTGTATCAGAATCACTCCTTCATCTTAGAGTCAACTCCAGAGCCGTCAGAATCACTCCCTACAGTCCCAGAGTCAACTCCAGAGCTGTCAGAATCAATCCCTACACCCCCAGATTCAACTCCAGAGTTGTCAGAATCACTCCCTACATCTCAGAGTCAACTCCAGAGCTGTCAGAGTCACTCCCCACAGTCCCAGAGACAACTCCAGAGCTGTCAGAATCACTCCCTAAATCTCGGAGTCAACTCCAGAGCTGTGAGAATCAAACCTCAGTCTCAGAGTCAACTCCAGAGCTGTCAGAATCACTCCCTACAGTCTGAGAGTGATCTCCAGAGGTGTCAGCATCACTGCCTACAGTCTCAGAGGCAACTCCTGAGCTGTCAGAATCACTCCTTAGTCCCAGAGTCAACTTCAGAGCAGTCAGAATCACTCCCTACACCCCAGAGTCAACTACAGAGCTGTCAGAATCAATCCCTACACCCCCAGATTCAACTCCAGAGTTGTCAGAATCACTCCCTACATCTCAGAGTCAACTCCAGAGCTGTCAGAGTCACTCCCCACAGTCCCAGAGACAACTCCAGAGCTGTCAGAATCACTCCCTACAGTCTAAGAGTAAACTGCAGAGCTGCCAGAATCACTCCAGAGTCAGAGTCACTCCAGTGCTGTCAGAATCTATCCCTACAGTCTAAGCATCAAATCCAGAGCTGTCAGAATCACTCCCTAAATCTCAGACTCAACTTCTGAGGTGCCAGAATCACTCCTTCGTCTCAGAGTCAACTCCAGAGCTGTCAGAATCACTCACTACTTCTCGGACTCACCCCAGAGCTGTCGGGATCACTCCCTAAATCTCGGAGTCAACGCCAGAGCTGTCAGAATCACTCCCTAAATCTCGGAGTCAACTCCAGAGCTGTGAGAATCAAACCTCAGTCTCAGAGTCAACTCCAGAGCTGTCAGAATCACTCCCTACAGTCTGAGAGTGATCTCCAGAGGTGTCAGCATCACTGCCTACAGTCTCAGAGGCAACTCCTGAGCTGTCAGAATCACTCCTTAGTCCCAGAGTCAACTCCAGAGCTATCAGAATCACTCCCTACGGTCCCAGAATCAACGCCAGAGCTGTCAGAATCACTCCTTAGTCTCAGAGTCAACTCCAGAGCTGTCAGAATCACTCCTTAGTCTCAGAGTCAACTCCAGAGCTATCAGAATCACTCGTTAGTGGCAGAGTCAACTTCAGAGCTATCAGAATCACTCCCTACGGTCCCAGAATCAACACCAGAGTTGTCAGAATCACTCCTTAGTCCCAGGGTCAACTCCAGTGCTGTCAGAATCATTCCTTATTCCCAGAGTCAAATCCAGAGCTGTCTGAATCATTCCTTATTCCCAGCGTCAAATCCAGAGCTGTCAGAATCATTCCTTCATCCCAGATTCAACACCAGTGTATCAGAATCACTCCTTCATCTTAGAGTCAACTCCAGAGCCGTCAGAATCACTCCCTACAGTCCCAGAGTCAACTCCAGAGCTATCAGAATCACTCCCTATGGCCCCAGAGTCAACTCCAGAGCTGTCAGAATCACTCTCTACAGTCCCACAGTCAAATCCAGAGCTGTTGGAATCACTCCCTAAATCTCGGAGTCAACGCCAGAGCTGTCAGAATCATTCCTTCATCTCAGATTCAACACCAGTGTATCAGAATCACTCCTTCATCTTAGAGTCAACTCCAGAGCCGTCAGAATCACTCCCTACAGTCCCAGAGTCAACTCCAGAGCTATCAGAGTCACTCCCCACAGTCCCAGAGTCAACTCCAGAGCTGTCAGAATCACTCCCTACAGTCCCACAGTCAAATCCAGAGCTGTTGGAATCACTCCCTAAATCTCGGAGTCAACGCCAGAGCTGTCAAAATCATTCCTTCATCCCAGATTCAACACCAGTGTATCAGAATCACTCCTTCATCTTAGAGTCAACTCCAGAGCCGTCAGAATCACTCCCTACAGTCCCAGAGTCAACTCCAGAGCTATCAGAATCACTCCCTATGGCCCCAGAGTCAACTCCAGAGCTGTCAGAATCACTCCCTACAGTCCCACAGTCAAATCCAGAGCTGTTGGAATCACTCCCTAAATCTCGGAGTCAACGCCAGAGCTGTCAGAATTACTCCCCGCATCTGTGAGTCAGCCCCCGAGCTGTCAGAATTACTCCGTAGTCTCAGAGTCAACTCCAGAGCTGTTGGGATCACTCCCTAAATCTCGGAGTCAACTCCTGAGCTGTCAGAATCATTCCTTAGTCTCAGAGTCAACTCCAGAGCTGTCAGAAAAACTCCAGAGCCTCATAGTCAACTCCAGAGCTGTCACAATCACTCCTTAGTGGCAGAGTCAACTTCAGAGCAGTCAGAATCACTCCCTACACCCCCAGAGTCAACTGCAGAGCTGCCAGAATCACTCCAGAGTCAGAGTCACTTCAGTGCTGTCAGAATCTATCCCTACAGTCCAAGCATCAAATCCAGAGCTGTCAGAATCACTCACTACATCACAGACTCACTCCAGAGCTGTCGGGATCACTCTCTAAATCTCAGAGTCAACGCAGGAGCTGTCAAAATCACACCTCAGTCTCAGAGTCAATTCCAGAGCAATTAGAATCACTCCTTAGACTCAGAGTCAACTCCAGAGCTGTCAGGATCACTCCTGATTCCCAGAGTGAACTCCAGAGCTGTCTGAATCACTCCTTATTCCCTGAGTCAACTCCAGTGCTGTCAGAATCACTCCTTATTCCCAGAGTCAACTCCAGAGCTGTCTGAATTACTCCTTATTCCCAGCGTCAACTCCGGAGCTGTCAGAATCACTCCTTCATCCCATATCCAACACCAGTGTATCAGAATCACTCCCTACCGTCCAAGAGTCAACTCCAGAGCTGTCAGAATCACTCCCTACATCTCAGAGTCAATTCCGGAGCTGTCAGAATCACTCCTTAGTTTCAGGGTCAAATCCAGACTTGTCTGAAGCACTTCCTACAGTCTCAGAGTCACTCTAGAGCTGTCAGAATCACTCCTTAGTCCCAGAGTCAACTCCAGAGCTATCAGATTCACTCCCTACGGTCCCAGAATCAACGCCAGAGCTGTCACAATCACGCCATAGTGGCAGAGTCAACTTCAGAGCAGTCAGAATCACTCCCTACACCCCCAGAGTCAACTGCAGAGCTGCCAGAATCACTCCAGAGTCAGAGTCACTCCAGTGCTGTCAGAATCTATCCCTACAGTCCAAGCATCAAATCCAGAGCTGTCAGAATCACTCCCTGCATCTCAGAGGCAACTCCAGACCTGTCAGAATCACGCCCTACAGTCCTAGAGTCAACTCTAGATCTGTCAGAATCACTCTTTAGTCTCAGAGTCAACTCCAGAGCTGTCAGAATCATTGCTTAGTCTCAGAGTCAACTCCAGAGCTGTCAGAATCACTCCACAGTCTCAGAGTCACTCCGGAGCAGTCAGAATCACTCCTTTGCCTCAGAGTCAACTCCAAAGCTGTCGGAATCACTCTCTATTGTTCATCACTCCTTCATCTTAGAGTCAACTCCAGAGCCGTCAGAATCACTCCCTACAGTACCAGTGTCAACTCCAGAGCTGACAGAATCTCTCTCTATAATCCCAGAGTCAACTCCAGAGCTATCAGAATCACTCCCTATGGCCCCAGGGTCAAATCCAGAGATGTCAGAATCACTCCCTACATCTCAGGGTCAATTCCGGAGCTGTCAGCAACACTCCTTAGTTTCAGAGTCAACTCCAGAGTTGTCAGAAGCACTTCCAACAGTCTCAGAATCACTCCAGAGCTGTCAGAATCGCTCCACAGTCTCAGAGTCACTCCGGAGCGGTTAAAATCACTCCTTTGCCTCACATGCAACTCCAGAGCTGTCGGAATCACTCTTTCATCTTAGAGTCAACTCCAGAGCCGTCAGAATCACTCCCTACAGTCCCAGTGTCAACTCCAGAGCTATCAGAATCACTCCCTATGGCCCCAGAATCAACTCCAGAGCTGTCAGAATCACTCCCTACAGTCCCACAGTCAAATCCAGAGCTGTCGGAATCACTCCCTAAATCTCGGAGTCAACGCCAGAGCTGTCAGAATTACTCCCTGCATCTGTGAGTCAGCCCCCGAGCTGTCAGAATTACTCCGTAGTCTCAGAGTCAACTCCAGAGCTGTCCGGATCACTCCCTAAATCTCGGAGTCAACTCCAGAGCTGTGAGAATCAAACCTCAGTCTCAGAGTCAACTCCAGATCTGTCAGAATCACTCTCTACAGTCTGAGAGTGATCCCCAGAGGTGTCAGCATCACTCCCTACAGTCTCAGAGGCAACTCCTGAGCTGTCAGAATCACTCCTTAGTCCCAGAGTTAACTTCAGAGCAGTGAGAATCACTCCCTACACCCCCAGAGTCAACTCCAGAGCTGTCAGAATCAATCCCTACACCCCCAGATTCAACTCCAGAGTTGTCAGAATCACTCCCTACATCTCAGAGTCAACTCCAGAGCTGTCAGAGTCACTCCCCACAGTCCCAGAGACAACTCCAGAGCTGTCAGAATCACTCCCTAAATCTCGGAGTCAACTCCAGAGCTGTGAGAATCAAACCTCAGTCTCAGAGTCAACTCCAGAGCTGTCAGAATCACTCCCTACAGTCTGAGAGTGATCTCCAGAGGTGTCAGCATCACTGCCTACAGTCTCAGAGGCAACTCCTGAGCTGTCAGAATCACTCCTTAGTCCCAGAGTCAACTTCAGAGCAGTCAGAATCACTCCCTACACCCCAGAGTCAACTACAGAGCTGTCAGAATCAATCCCTACACCCCCAGATTCAACTCCAGAGTTGTCAGAATCACTCCCTACATCTCAGAGTCAACTCCAGAGCTGTCAGAGTCACTCCCCACAGTCCCAGAGACAACTCCAGAGCTGTCAGAATCACTCCCTACAGTCTAAGAGTAAACTGCAGAGCTGCCAGAATCACTCCAGAGTCAGAGTCACTCCAGTGCTGTCAGAATCTATCCCTACAGTCTAAGCATCAAATCCAGAGCTGTCAGAATCACTCCCTAAATCTCAGACTCAACTTCTGAGGTGCCAGAATCACTCCTTCGTCTCAGAGTCAACTCCAGAGCTGTCAGAATCACTCACTACTTCTCGGACTCACCCCAGAGCTGTCGGGATCACTCCCTAAATCTCGGAGTCAACGCCAGAGCTGTCAGAATCACTCCCTAAATCTCGGAGTCAACTCCAGAGCTGTGAGAATCAAACCTCAGTCTCAGAGTCAACTCCAGAGCTGTCAGAATCACTCCCTACAGTCTGAGAGTGATCTCCAGAGGTGTCAGCATCACTGCCTACAGTCTCAGAGGCAACTCCTGAGCTGTCAGAATCACTCCTTAGTCCCAGAGTCAACTCCAGAGCTATCAGAATCACTCCCTACGGTCCCAGAATCAACGCCAGAGCTGTCAGAATCACTCCTTAGTCTCAGAGTCAACTCCAGAGCTGTCAGAATCACTCCTTAGTCTCAGAGTCAACTCCAGAGCTATCAGAATCACTCGTTAGTGGCAGAGTCAACTTCAGAGCTATCAGAATCACTCCCTACGGTCCCAGAATCAACACCAGAGTTGTCAGAATCACTCCTTAGTCCCAGGGTCAACTCCAGTGCTGTCAGAATCATTCCTTATTCCCAGAGTCAAATCCAGAGCTGTCTGAATCATTCCTTATTCCCAGCGTCAAATCCAGAGCTGTCAGAATCATTCCTTCATCCCAGATTCAACACCAGTGTATCAGAATCACTCCTTCATCTTAGAGTCAACTCCAGAGCCGTCAGAATCACTCCCTACAGTCCCAGAGTCAACTCCAGAGCTATCAGAATCACTCCCTATGGCCCCAGAGTCAACTCCAGAGCTGTCAGAATCACTCTCTACAGTCCCACAGTCAAATCCAGAGCTGTTGGAATCACTCCCTAAATCTCGGAGTCAACGCCAGAGCTGTCAGAATCATTCCTTCATCTCAGATTCAACACCAGTGTATCAGAATCACTCCTTCATCTTAGAGTCAACTCCAGAGCCGTCAGAATCACTCCCTACAGTCCCAGAGTCAACTCCAGAGCTATCAGAGTCACTCCCCACAGTCCCAGAGTCAACTCCAGAGCTGTCAGAATCACTCCCTACAGTCCCACAGTCAAATCCAGAGCTGTTGGAATCACTCCCTAAATCTCGGAGTCAACGCCAGAGCTGTCAAAATCATTCCTTCATCCCAGATTCAACACCAGTGTATCAGAATCACTCCTTCATCTTAGAGTCAACTCCAGAGCCGTCAGAATCACTCCCTACAGTCCCAGAGTCAACTCCAGAGCTATCAGAATCACTCCCTATGGCCCCAGAGTCAACTCCAGAGCTGTCAGAATCACTCCCTACAGTCCCACAGTCAAATCCAGAGCTGTTGGAATCACTCCCTAAATCTCGGAGTCAACGCCAGAGCTGTCAGAATTACTCCCCGCATCTGTGAGTCAGCCCCCGAGCTGTCAGAATTACTCCGTAGTCTCAGAGTCAACTCCAGAGCTGTTGGGATCACTCCCTAAATCTCGGAGTCAACTCCTGAGCTGTCAGAATCATTCCTTAGTCTCAGAGTCAACTCCAGAGCTGTCAGAAAAACTCCAGAGCCTCATAGTCAACTCCAGAGCTGTCACAATCACTCCTTAGTGGCAGAGTCAACTTCAGAGCAGTCAGAATCACTCCCTACACCCCCAGAGTCAACTGCAGAGCTGCCAGAATCACTCCAGAGTCAGAGTCACTTCAGTGCTGTCAGAATCTATCCCTACAGTCCAAGCATCAAATCCAGAGCTGTCAGAATCACTCACTACATCACAGACTCACTCCAGAGCTGTCGGGATCACTCTCTAAATCTCAGAGTCAACGCAGGAGCTGTCAAAATCACACCTCAGTCTCAGAGTCAATTCCAGAGCAATTAGAATCACTCCTTAGACTCAGAGTCAACTCCAGAGCTGTCAGGATCACTCCTGATTCCCAGAGTGAACTCCAGAGCTGTCTGAATCACTCCTTATTCCCTGAGTCAACTCCAGTGCTGTCAGAATCACTCCTTATTCCCAGAGTCAACTCCAGAGCTGTCTGAATTACTCCTTATTCCCAGCGTCAACTCCGGAGCTGTCAGAATCACTCCTTCATCCCATATCCAACACCAGTGTATCAGAATCACTCCCTACCGTCCAAGAGTCAACTCCAGAGCTGTCAGAATCACTCCCTACATCTCAGAGTCAATTCCGGAGCTGTCAGAATCACTCCTTAGTTTCAGGGTCAAATCCAGACTTGTCTGAAGCACTTCCTACAGTCTCAGAGTCACTCTAGAGCTGTCAGAATCACTCCTTAGTCCCAGAGTCAACTCCAGAGCTATCAGATTCACTCCCTACGGTCCCAGAATCAACGCCAGAGCTGTCACAATCACGCCATAGTGGCAGAGTCAACTTCAGAGCAGTCAGAATCACTCCCTACACCCCCAGAGTCAACTGCAGAGCTGCCAGAATCACTCCAGAGTCAGAGTCACTCCAGTGCTGTCAGAATCTATCCCTACAGTCCAAGCATCAAATCCAGAGCTGTCAGAATCACTCCCTGCATCTCAGAGGCAACTCCAGACCTGTCAGAATCACGCCCTACAGTCCTAGAGTCAACTCTAGATCTGTCAGAATCACTCTTTAGTCTCAGAGTCAACTCCAGAGCTGTCAGAATCATTGCTTAGTCTCAGAGTCAACTCCAGAGCTGTCAGAATCACTCCACAGTCTCAGAGTCACTCCGGAGCAGTCAGAATCACTCCTTTGCCTCAGAGTCAACTCCAAAGCTGTCGGAATCACTCTCTATTGTTCATCACTCCTTCATCTTAGAGTCAACTCCAGAGCCGTCAGAATCACTCCCTACAGTACCAGTGTCAACTCCAGAGCTGACAGAATCTCTCTCTATAATCCCAGAGTCAACTCCAGAGCTATCAGAATCACTCCCTATGGCCCCAGGGTCAAATCCAGAGATGTCAGAATCACTCCCTACATCTCAGGGTCAATTCCGGAGCTGTCAGCAACACTCCTTAGTTTCAGAGTCAACTCCAGAGTTGTCAGAAGCACTTCCAACAGTCTCAGAATCACTCCAGAGCTGTCAGAATCGCTCCACAGTCTCAGAGTCACTCCGGAGCGGTTAAAATCACTCCTTTGCCTCACATGCAACTCCAGAGCTGTCGGAATCATTCTCTACAGTTCAGAGTCAACTCCAGAGTTGTCAGAATCACTCTTTCATCTTAGAGTCAACTCCAGAGCCGTCAGAATCACTCCCTACAGTCCCAGTGTCAACTCCAGAGCTATCAGAATCACTCCCTATGGCCCCAGAATCAACTCCAGAGCTGTCAGAATCACTCCCTACAGTCCCACAGTCAAATCCAGAGCTGTCGGAATCACTCCCTAAATCTCGGAGTCAACGCCAGAGCTGTCAGAATTACTCCCTGCATCTGTGAGTCAGCCCCCGAGCTGTCAGAATTACTCCGTAGTCTCAGAGTCAACTCCAGAGCTGTCCGGATCACTCCCTAAATCTCGGAGTCAACTCCAGAGCTGTGAGAATCAAACCTCAGTCTCAGAGTCAACTCCAGATCTGTCAGAATCACTCTCTACAGTCTGAGAGTGATCCCCAGAGGTGTCAGCATCACTCCCTACAGTCTCAGAGGCAACTCCTGAGCTGTCAGAATCACTCCTTAGTCCCAGAGTTAACTTCAGAGCAGTGAGAATCACTCCCTACACCCCCAGAGTCAACTCCAGAGCTGTCAGAATCAATCCCTACACCCCCAGATTCAACTCCAGAGTTGTCAGAATCACTCCCTACATCTCAGAGTCAACTCCAGAGCTGTCAGAGTCACTCCCCACAGTCCCAGAGACAACTCCAGAGCTGTCAGAATCACTCCCTACAGTCTAAGAGTAAACTGCAGAGCTGCCAGAATCACTCCAGAGTCAGAGTCACTCCAGTGCTGTCAGAATCTATCCCTACAGTCCAAGCATCAAATCCAGAGCTGTCAGAATCACTCCCTACATCTCAGAGTCAAATCCACAGCTGTCAGAATCACTCCCTAAATCTCAGACTCAACTTCTGAGGTGCCAGAATCACTCCTTCGTCTCAGAGTCAACTCCAGAGCTGTCAGAATCACTCACTACTTCTCGGACTCACCCCAGAGCTGTCGGGATCACTCCCTAAATCTCGGAGTCAACGCCAGAGCTGTCAGGATCAGTCCTGATTCCCAGAGTGAACTCCAGAGCTGTCTGAATCACTCCTTAGTCCCAGAGTCAACTCCAGTGCTGTCAGAATCATTCCTTATTCCCAGAGTCAACTCCAGAGCTGTCTGAATCACTCCTTATTCCCAGCATCAACTCCAGAGCTGTCAGAATCATTCCTTCATCTCAGATTCAACACCAGTGTATCAGAATCACTCCTTCATCTTAGAGTCAACTCCAGAGCCGTCCGAATCACTCCCTACAGTCCCAGTGTCAACTCCAGAGCTATCAGAATCACTCCCTATGGCCCCAGAGTCAACTCCAGAACTGTCAGAATCACTCCCTACAGTCCCACAGTCAAATCCAGAGCTGTCAGAATCATTCCCTTAACTCCGAGAGTAAAATCCAGAGCTGTCAGAATCAATCCCTACACCCCCAGATTCAACTCCAGAGTTGTCAGAATCACTCCCTACATCTCAGAGTCAACTCCAGAGCTGTAAGAATCACTCCCCACAGTCCCAGAGTCAACTCCAGAGCTGTCGGAATCACTCCCTACAGTCTAGGAGTCAACTGCAGAGCTGCCAGAAACACTCCAGAGTCAGAGTCACTCCAGTGCTGTCAGAATCTATCCCTACAGTCCAAGCATCAAATCCAGAGCTGTCAGAATCACTCACTACATCACAGACTCACTCCAGAGCTGTCGGGATCACTCCCTAAATCTCAGAGTCAACGCCAGAGCTGTCAAAATCACACCTCAGTCTCAGAGTCAATTCCAGAGCAATTAGAATCACTCCTTTGTCTCAGAGTCAACTCCAGAGCTGTCAGGATCACTCCTGATTCCCAGAGTGAACTCCAGAGCTGTCTGAATCACTCCTTAGTCCCAGAGTCAACTCCAGTGCTGTCAGAATCACTCCTTATTCCCAGAGTCAACTCCAGAGCTGTCTGAATCACTCCTTATTCCCAGCATCAACTCCAGAGCTGTCAGAATCATTCCTTCATCTCAGATTCAACACCAGTGTATCAGAATCACTCCTTCATCTTAGAGTCAACTCCAGAGCCGTCAGAATCACTCCCTACAGTCCCAGTGTCAACTCCAGAGCTGTCAGAATCTCTCTATATAATCCCAGAGTCAACTCCAGAGCTATCAGAATCACTCCCTATGGCCCCAGAGTCAACTCCAGAGCTGTCAGAATCACTCCCTACAGTCCCACAGTCAAATCCAGAGCTGTCGGAATCACTCCCTAAATCTCGGAGTCAACGCCAGAGCTGTCAGAATTACTCCCTGCATCTGTGAGTCAGCCCCCGAGCTGTCAGAATTACTCCGTAGTCTGAGAGTCAACTCCAGAGCTGTCCGGATCACTCCCTAAATCTCGGAGTCAACTCCAGAGCTGTGAGAATCAAACCTCAGTCTCAGAGTCAACTCCAGATCTGTCAGAATCACTCTCTACAGTCTGAGAGTGATCCCCAGAGGTGTCAGCATCACTCCCTACAGTCTCAGAGGCAACTCCTGAGCTGTCAGAATCACTCCTTAGTCCCAGAGTCAACTTCAGAGCAGTGAGAATCACTCCCTACACCCCCAGAGTCAACTCCAGAGCTGTCAGAATCAATCCCTACACCCCCAGATTCAACTCCAGAGTTGTCAGAATCACTCCCTACATCTCAGAGTCAACTCCAGAGCTGTCAGAGTCACTCCCCACAGTCCCAGAGACAACTCCAGAGCTGTCAGAATCACTCCCTACAGTCTAAGAGTAAACTGCAGAGCTGCCAGAATCACTCCAGAGTCAGAGTCACTCCAGTGCTGTCAGAATCTAACCCTACAGTCCAAGCATCAAATCCAGAGCTGTCAGAATCACTCCCTACATCTCAGAGTCAAATCCACAGCTGTCAGAATCACTCCCTAAATCTCAGACTCAACTTCTGAGGTGCCAGAATCACTCCTTCGTCTCAGAGTCAACTCCAGAGCTGTCAGAATCACTCACTACTTCTCGGACTCACCCCAGAGCTGTCGGGATCACTCCCTAAATCTCGGAGTCAACGCCAGAGCTGTCAGGATCAGTCCTGATTCCCAGAGTGAACTCCAGAGCTGTCTGAATCACTCCTTAGTCCCAGAGTCAACTCCAGTGCTGTCAGAATCATTCCTTATTCCCAGAGTCAACTCCAGAGCTGTCTGAATCACTCCTTATTCCCAGCATCAACTCCAGAGCTGTCAGAATCATTCCTTCATCTCAGATTCAACACCAGTGTATCAGAATCACTCCTTCATCTTAGAGTCAACTCCAGAGCCATCCGAATCACTCCCTATAGTCCCAGTGTCAACTCCAGAGCTATCAGAATCACTCCCTATGGCCCCAGAGTCAACTCCAGAACTGTCAGAATCACTCCCTACAGTCCCACAGTCAAATCCAGAGCTGTCGGAATCACTCCCTAAATCTCGGAGTCAACGCCAGAGCTGTCAGAATTACTCCCTGCATCTGTGAGTCAGCCCCCGAGCTGTCAGAATTACTCCGTAGTCTCAGAGTCAACTCCAGAGCTGTGAGAATCAAACCTCAGTCTCAGAGTCAACTCCAGAGCTGTCAGAATCACTCCCTACGGTCTGAGAGTGATCCCCAGAGGTGTCAGCATCACGAGGCAACTCCTGAGCTGTCAGAATCACTCCTTAGTCCCAGAGTCAACTCCAGAGCTATCAGAATCACTCCCTACGGTCCCAGAATCAACTGCAGAGCTATCAGAATCACTCCCTATAATCCCAGAGTCATTTCCAGGGCTGTCAGAATCACTCCCTATGGCCCCAGAGTCAACTCCAGAGCTGTCGGAATCACTCCTTAGTGGCAGAGTCAACTCCAGAGCTGTCAGAATCAATCCCTACACCCCCAGATTCAACTCCAGAGTTGTCAGAATCACTCCCTACATCTCAGAGTCAACTCCAGAGCTGTAAGAATCACTCCCCACAGTCCCAGAGTCAACTCCAGAGCTGTCAGAATCACTCCCTACAGTCTAAGAGTCAACTGCAGAGCTGCCAGAAACACTCCAGAGTCAGAGTCACTCCAGTGCTGTCAGAATCTATCCCTACAGTCCAAGCATCAAATCCAGAGCTGTCAGAATCACTCACTACATCACAGACTCACTCCAGAGCTGTCGGGATCACTCCCTAAATCTCAGAGTCAACGCCAGAGCTGTCAAAATCACACCTCAGTCTCAGAGTCAATTCCAGAGCAATTAGAATCACTCCTTTGTCTCAGAGTCAACTCCAGAGCTGTCAGGATCACTCCTGATTCCCAGAGTGAACTCCAGAGCTGTCTGAATCACTCCTTAGTCCCAGAGTCAACTCCAGTGCTGTCAGAATCACTCCTTATTCCCAGAGTCAACTCCAGAGCTGTCTGAATCACTCCTTATTCCCAGCATCAACTCCAGAGCTGTCAGAATCATTCCTTCATCTCAGATTCAACACCAGTGTATCAGAATCTCTCCCTACATCTCAGAGTCAACTCCAGAGCTGTGAGAATCAGTCCCTACACCCCAAGAGTAAACTCTAGAGCTCCAAAAATCATTTCAAACAGTCCCAGAGTCAACTCGAGACCTGTCAGAATCACTCCCCACAGTCCCAGAGGCAACTCCAGAGCTGTCAGAATCACTCCCTACATCTCAGAGTCAACTCCAGAGCTGTCAGAATCAATCCCTTCAGTCCCAGATTCAAACCCAGAGCTGTCAGAATCACTCCGTAAATCTCGGAGTCAATTCCAGAGCTGTCAGAATCTCTCCCTACATCTCAGAATCAACTCCAGAGCTGTGAGAATCAGTCCCTACACCCCCAGATTCAACTCCAGAGCTGTCAGAATCACTCCCTACAGTCTAAGAGTAAACTGCAGAGCTGCCAGAATCACTCCAGAGTCAGAGTCACTCCAGTGCTGTCAGAATCTATCCCTACAGTCCAAGCATCAAATCCAGAGCTGTCAGAATCACTCCCTACATCTCAGACTCAACTTCTGAGGTGCCAGAATCACTCCTTTGTCTCAGAGTCAACTCCAGAGCTGTCAGAATCACTCACTACTTCTCAGACTCACTTCAGAGCTGTCGGGATCACTCCCTAAATCTCGGAGTCAACGCCAGAGCTGTCAGAATCACACCTCAGTCTCAGAGTCAATTCCAGACCAATTAAAATCACTCCATACTCTCAGAGTCAACTCCAGAGCTGTCAGGATCACTCTTGATTCCCAGAGTGAACTCCAGAGCTGTCTGAATCACTTCTTAGTCCCTGAGTCAACTCCAGTGCTGTCAGAATCATTCCTTATTCCTAGAGTCAACTCCAGAGCTGTCTGAATCACTCCTTCATCTTAGAGCAACTACAGAGCAATCAGAATCACTCCCTACAGTCCCAGTGTCAACTCCAGAGCTGTCAGAATCTCTCTATATAATCCCAGAGTCAACTCCAGAGCTATCAGAATCACTCCCTATGGCCCCAGAGTCAACTCCAGAGCTGTCAGAATCACTCCCTACAGTCCCACAGTCAAATCCAGAGCTGTCGGAATCACTCCCTAAATCTCAGAGTCAACGCCAGAGCTGTCAGAATTACTCCCTGCATCTGTGAGTCAGCCCCCGAGCTGTCAGAATCACTCCGTAGTCTCAGAGTCAACTCCAGAGCTGTCCGGATCACTCCCTAAGTCTCTGAGTCAACTCCAGAGCTGTGAGAATCAAACCTCAGTCTCAGAGTCAACTCCAGAGCTGTCAGAATCACTCCCTACAGTCTGAGAGTGATCCCCAGAGGTGTCACCATTACGAGGCAACTCCTGAGCTGTCAGAATCACTCGTTAGTCCCAGAGTGAACTCCAGAGCTGTCTGAATCACTCCTTAGTCCCAGAGTCAACTCCAGTGCTGTCAGAATCACTCCTTATTCCCAGAGTCAACTCCAGAGCTATCAGAATCACTCCCTACGGTCCCAGAATCAATGCCAGAGCTGTCAGAATCACTCCTTAGTCTCAGAGTCAACTCCAGAGCTGTCAGAAAAACTCCAGAGTCTCATAGTCAACTCCAGAGCTGTCACAGTCACTCCTTAGTGGCAGAGTCAACTTCAGAGCAGTCAGAATCACTCCCTACACCCCCAGAGTCAACTCCAGAGCTGTCAGAATCAATCCCTACACCCCCAGATTCAACTCCAGAGTTGTCAGAATCACTCCCTACATCTCAGAGTCAACTGCAGAGCTGTCAGAATCACTCCCCACAGTCCCAGAGTCAACTCCAGAGCAGTCAGAATCACTCCCTACAGTCTAAGAGTCAACTGCAGAGCTGCCAGAATCACTCCAGAGTCAAAGTCACTCCAGTGCTGTCAGAATCTATCCCTACAGTCCAAGCATCAAATCCAGAGCTGTCAGAATCACTCCCTATATCTCAGAGTCAACTCCACAGCTGTCAGAATCACTCCCTAAATCTCAGACTCAACTTCTGAGGTGCCAGAATCACTCCTTCGTCTCAGAGTCAACTCCAGAGCTGTCAGAATCACTCACTACATCTCAGACTCACTCCAGAGCTGTCGGGATCACTCCCTAAATCTCGGAGTCAACGCCAGAGCTGTCAGAATCACACCTCAGTCTCAGAGTCAATTCCAGAGCAATTAGAATCACTCCTTAGTCTCAGAATCAACTCCAGAGCTGTCAGGATCACTCCTGATTCCCAGAGTGAACTCCAGAGCTGTCTGAATCACTCCTTAGTTCCAGAGTCAACTCCAGTGCTGTCAGAATCATTCCTTATTCCCAGAGTCAACTCCAGAGCTGTCTGAATCACTCCTTATTCCCAGCGTCAACTCCGGAGCTGTCAGAATCACTCCTTCATCCCAGATTCAACACCAGTGTATCAGAATCACTCCCTACCATCCAAGAGTCAACCCCAGAGCTGTCAGAATCACTCCCTACATCTCAGAGTCAATTCCGGAGCTGTCAGACTCACTCCTTAGTTTCAGAGTCAAATCCAGAGTTGTCTGAAGCACTTCCTACAGTCTCAGAGTCACTCTAGAGCTGTCAGAATCACTCCTTAGTCTCAGAGGCAACTCCAGACCTGTCAGAATCACACCCTACAGTCCTAGAGTCAACTCTAGAGCTGTCAGAATCACTCCTTAGTCTCAGAGTCAACTCCAGAGCTGTCAGAATCACTCCACAGTCTCAGAGTCACTCCGGAGCAGTCAGAATCACTCCTTTGCCTCAGAGTCAACCCCAAAGCTGTCGGAATCACTCTCTACTGTTCAGAGTCAACTCCAGAGTTGTCAGAATCACTCCTTCATCTTAGAGTCAACACCAGAGCCATCAGAATCACTCCCTACAGTCCAAGTGTCAACTCAAGAGCTGTCAGAATCTCTCTATATAATCCCAGAGTCAACTCCAGAGCTATCAGAATCACTCCCTATAATCCCAGAGTCATCTCCAGGGCTGTCAGAATCACTCCCTATGGCCCCAGAGTCAACTCCAGAGCTGTCAGAATCACTCTATATAATCCCAGAGTCATCTCCAGGGCTGTCAGAATCACTCCCTATGGCCCCAGAGTCAACTCCAGAGCTGTCAGAATCACTCCCTGCAGTCCCACAGTCAAATCCAGAGCTGTCAAAATCACTCCCTAAACCTCGGAGTCAACGCCAGAGCTGTCAGAATTACTCCCTGTATCTCAGAGTCAGCTCCCGAGTTGTCAGAATCACTCCTTATTCTCAGAGACAACTCCAGAGATATCAGAATAACTCCAGAGTCTCATAGTCAATTCCAGAGCTGTCAGAATCTCTCCCTACATCTCAGAGTCAACTCCAGAGATGTGAGAATCAGTCCCTACACTCCAAGAGTAAACTCTAGAGCTCCAAAAATCATTTCAAACAGTCCCAGAGTCAACTCGAGACCTGTCAGAATCACTCCCCACAGTCCCAGAGTCAACTCCAGAGCTGTCAGAATCACTCCCTACATCTCAGAGTCAACTCCAGAGCTGCTAGAATCACTCCAGAGTCTCAGAGTCACTCCAGTGCTGTCAGAATCACTCCCTACAGTTAAGCGTCAAATTCAGAGCCCTCAGAATCACTCCCTACATCTCAGAGTCAACTCCAGAACTGTCGGGATCACTCCCTAAATCTTGGAGTCAACTCCAGATCTGTGAGAATCAAACCTCAGTCTCAGAGTCAACTCCAGAGCTAT
Organism: Mobula birostris; assembly: GCF_030028105.1. Classification (NCBI taxonomy): domain Eukaryota; kingdom Metazoa; phylum Chordata; class Chondrichthyes; order Myliobatiformes; family Myliobatidae; genus Mobula; species Mobula birostris. The sequence continues at coordinate 81,981,074 of NC_092378.1, forward strand.
CAGAATCACTCCCTACGGTCCCAGAATCAACGCCAGAGCTGTCAGAATCACTCTTTATTCCCAGAGTCAATTCCAGAGCTGTCAGAATCACTCCTTATTCTCAGAGTCAACTCCAGAGCTGTCAGAATCACTCCCTTAACTCCGAGAGTAAAATCCAGAGCTCTCAGAATCACTCCCTACAGTCCCAGAGTCAACTCCAGAGCTGTCGGAATCACTCCCTACATTTCATAGTCAACCCCAGAAGTGTCAGAATCACTCCTTAGACTCAGAGTCAACTCTAGATCTATCAGAATCACTCCTTAGTGGCAGAGTTATCTCCACATCTGTAAGAATCACTCCCTACAGTACCAGAGTCAACTCCAGAACTGTCAGAATCACTCCCTATATCTCAAAATCAACTGCAGAGCTGTCAGAATCACTCCCTACAGTCCCAGAGTCAAATCCAGAGCTGTCCGAATCACTCCCTAAATCTCGGAGTCAACGCCAGAGCTGTCAGAATTACTCCCTGCATCTCAGAGTCAACACCCGAGCAGTCAGAAAAACTCCAGAGTCTCATAGTCAACTCCAGAGCTGTCACAATCACTCCTTAGTGGCAGAGTCAATTTCAGAGCAATCAGAATCACTCCCTACACCCCCAGATTCAACTCCAGAGGTGTCAGAATCACTCCCTACATCTCAGAGTTAACTCCAGAGCTGTCAGAATCACTCCCCAGAGTCCCAGAGTCAACTCCAGAGCTGCCTGAATCACTCCAGAGTCTCAGATTCACTCCAGTGCTGTCAGAATCTATCCCTACAGTCCAAGCCTCAAATCCAGAGCTGTCAGAATCACTCCCTACATCTCAGAGTCAACTCCACAGCTGTCAGAATCACTCCTTATTCCCAAAGTGAACTCCAGAGCTGTCTGAATCAATCCTTAGACCCATTGTAAAGTCCACAGCTGTCAGAATCACTCCCTATATCGCAGACTCAACTTCTGAGGTGCCAGAATCACTCCTTCGTCTCAGAGTCAACTCCAGAGCTGTCAGAATCACTCACTACATCTCAGACTCACTCCAGAGCTGTCGGGATCACTCCCTAAATCTCAGAGTCAACACCAGAGCTGTCAAAATCACACCTCAGTCTCAGAGTCAATTCCAGAGCAATTAGAATCACTCCTTAGTCTCAGAGTCAACTCCAGAGCTGTCAGGATCACTCCTGATTCCCAAAGTGAACTTCAGAGCTGTCTGAATCACTCCTTAGTGTCAGAGTCAACTCCAGTGCTGTCAGAATCACTCCTCAGTCTCAGAGTCAACTCCAGAGCTGTCGGAATCACTCCTTTGCCTCAGAGTCAACTCCAAAGCTGTCGGAATCACTCTCTACTGTTCAGAGTCAAATCCAGAGTTGTCAGAATCACTCCTTCATCTTAGAGTCAACTCCAGAGCCGTCAGAATCACTCCCTACAGTACCAGTGTCAACTCCAGAGCTGACAGAATCTCTCTCTATAATCCCAGAGTCAACTCCAGAGCTATCAGAATCACTCCCTATGGCCCCAGGATCAAATCCAGAGCTGTCAGAATCACTCCCTGCATCTCAGAGTCAACACCCGAGCTGTCAGAAAAACTCTAGAGTCTCATAGCCAACTCCAGAGCTGTCACAATCACTCCTTAATGGCAGAGTCAACTTCAGAGCAGTCAGAATCACTCCCTGCACCCCCAGATTCAACTCCAGAGGTGTCAGAATCACTCCCTACATCTCAGAGTTAACTCCAGAGCTGTCAGAATCACTCCCCAGAGTCCCAGAGTCAACTCCAGAGCTGCCTAAATCACTCCAAAGTCTCAGATTCACTCCAGTGCTGTCAGAATCTATCCCTACCGTTCAAGCGTCAAATCCAGAGCTGTCAGAATCACTCCCTACATCTCAGAGTCAACTCCACAGCTGTCAGAATCACTCCTTATTCCCAGAGTGAACTCCAGAGCTGTCTGAATCAATCCTTAGACCCATTGTAAACTCCACAGCTGTCAGAATCACTCCCTAAATCTCAGACTCAACTTCTGAGGTGCCAGAATCACTCCTTCGTCTCAGAGTCAACTCCAGAGCTGTCAGAATCACTCACTACATCTCAGACTCACTCCAGAGCTGTCGGGATCACTCCCTAAATCTCAGAGTCAACACCAGAGCTGTCAAAATCACACCTCAGTCTCAGAGTCAATTCCAGAGCAATTAGAATCATTCCTTAGTCTCAGAGTCAACTCCAGAGCTGTCAGGATCACTCCTGATTCCCAAAGTGAACTCCAGAGCTGTCTGAATCACTCCTTAGTCCCAGAGTCAACTCCAGTGCTGTCAGAATCACTCCTTAGTCTCAGAGTCAACTCCAGATTTGTCAGAATCACTCCCTGCATCTCAGAGGCAACTCCAGACCTGTCAGAATCACGCCCTACAGTCCTAGAGTCAACTCTAGAGCTGTCAGAATCACTCCTTAGTCTCAGAGTCAACTCCAGAGCTGTCAGAATCACTCCACAGTCTCAGAGTCACTCCGGAGCAGTTAGAATCACTCCTTTGCCTCAGAGTCAACTCCAAACTGTCGGAATCACTCTCTACTGTTCAGAGTCAAATCCAGAGTTGTCAGAATCACTCCTTCATCTTAGAGTCAACTCCAGAGCCGTCAGAATCACTCCCTACAGTACCAGTGTCAACTCCAGACCTGACAGAATCTCTCTCTATAATCCCAGAGTCAACTCCAGAGCTATCAGAATCACTCCCTATGGCCCCAGGGTCAAATCCAGAGATGTCAGAAGCACTCCCTACATCTCAGAGTCAATTCCGGAGCTGTCAGCAACACTCCTTAGTTTCAGAGTCAACTCCAGAGTTGTCAGAAGCACTTCCTACAGTCTCAGAGTCACTCCGGAGCGGTCAGAATCACTCCCTTAACTCCGAGAGTAAAATCCAGAGCTCTTAGTATCACTCCCTACAGTCCCAGAGTCAACTCCAGAGCTGTCGGAATCACTCCCTACATTTCGTAGTCAACCCCAGAAGTGTCAGAATCTCTCCTTAGACTCAGAGTCAACTCCAGATCTATCAGAATCACTCCTTAGTGGCACAGTTATCTCCACATCTGTAAGAATCACTCCCTACAGTACCAGAGCCAACTCCAGAGCTGTCAGAATCACTCCCTATATCTCAAAATCAACTGCAGAGCTGTCAGAATCACTCCCTACAGTCCCAGAGTCAAATCCAGAGCTGTCCGAATCACTCCCTAAATCTCGGAGTCAACGCCAGAGCTGTCAGAATTACTCCCTGCATCTCAGAGTCAACACCCGAGCAGTCAGAAAAACTCCAGAGTCTCATAGTCAACTCCAGAGCTGTCACAATCACTCCTTAGTGGCAGAGTCAACTTCAGAGCAGTCAGAATCACTCCCTACACCCCCAGATTCAACTCCAGAGGTGTCAGAATCACTCCCTACATCTCAGAGTTAACTCCAGAGCTGTCAGAATCACTCCCCAGAGTCCCAGAGTCAACTCCAGAGCTGCCTGAATCACTCCAGAGTCTCAGATTCACTCCAGTGCTGTCAGAATCTATCCCTACAGTCCAAGCCTCAAATCCAGAGCTGTCAGAATCACTCCCTACATCTCAGAGTCAACTCCACAGCTGTCAGAATCACTCCTTATTCCCAGAGTGAAATCCTGAGCTGTCTGAATCAATCCTTAGACCCATTGTAAACTCCACAGCTGTCAGAATCACTCCCTAAATCTCAGACTCAACTTCTGAGGTGCCAGAATCACTCCTTCGTCTCAGAGTCAACTCCAGAGCTGTCAGAATCACTCACTACATCTCAGACTCACTCCAGAGCTGTCGGGATCACTCCCTAAATCTCAGAGTCAACACCAGAGCTGTCAAAATCACACCTCAGTCTCAGAGTCAATTCCAGAGCAATTAGAATCACTCCTTAGTCTCAGAGTCAACTCCAGAGCTGTCAGGATCACTCCTGATTCCCAAAGTGAACTCCAGAGCTGTCCGAATCACTCCTTAGTCCCAGAGTCAACTCCAGTGCTGTCAGAATCACTCCTTATTCCCAGAGTCAACTCCAGAGCTGTCTGAATCACTCCCTGCATCTCCGAGGCAACTCCAGATTGTCAGAATCACTCCCTGCATCTCAGAGGCAAGTCCAGACCTGTCAGAATCACGCCCTACAGTCCTAGAGTCAACTCTAGAGCTGTGAGAATCACTCCTTAGTCTCAGAGTCAACTCCAGAGCTGTCAGAATCACTCCACAGTCTCAGAGTCAACTCCAGTGCTGTCTGAATCACTCCTTATTCCCAGAGTCAACTCCGGAGCTGTCAGAATCACTCCTTCATCACATATCCAACACGAGTGTATCAGAATCACTCCCTACCGTCCAAGAGTCAACTCCAGAGCTGTCAGAATCACTCCCTACATCTCAGAGTCAATTCCGGAGCTGTCAGAATCACTCCTTAGTTTCAGGGTCAAATCCAGAGTTGTCTGAAGCACTTCCCACAGTCTCAGAGTCACTCTAGAGCTGTCAGAATCACTCCTTAGTCTCAGAGTCAACTCCAGAGTTGTCAGAATCACTCCCTGCATCTCAGAGGCAACTCCAGACCTGTCAGAATCACGCCCTACAGTCCTAGAGTCAACTCTGGATATGTCAGAATCACTCTTTAGTCTCAGAGTCAACTCCAGAGCTGTCAGAATCATTGCTTAGTCTCAGAGTCAACTCCAGAGCTGTCAGAATCACTCCACAGTCTCAGAGTCACTCCGGAGCAGTCAGAATCACCCCTTTGCCTCAGAGTCAACTCCAAAGCTGTCGGAATCACTCTCTATTGTTCAGAGTCAACTCCAGAGTTGTCAGAATCACTCCACAGTCTCAGAGTCACTGCGGAGCAGTCAGAATCACTCCTTTGCCTCAGAGTCAACTCCAAAGCTGTCGAATCACTCTCTATTGTTCAGAGTCAACACCCAGAGTTGTCAGAATCACTCCTTCATCTTAGAGACAACTCCAGAGCTGTCAGAATCACTCCCAGAGTCCCAGAGTCAACTCCAGAGCTGCCTGAATCACTCCAGAGTCTCAGATTCACTCCAGTGCTGTCAGAATCTATCCCTACAGTCCAAGCCTCAAATCCAGAGCTGTCAGAATCACTCCCTACATCTCAGAGTCAACTCCACAGCTGTCAGAATCACTCCTTATTCCCAGAGTGAAATCCTGAGCTGTCTGAATCAATCCTTAGACCCATTGTAAACTCCACAGCTGTCAGAATCACTCCCCAAATCTCAGACTCAACTTCTGAGGTGCCAGAATCACTCCTTCATCTCAGAGTGAACTCCAGAGCTGTCAGAATCACTCACTACATCTCAGACTCACTCCAGAGCTGTCGGGATCACTCCCTAAATCTCAGAGTCAACACCAGAGCTGTCAAAATCACACCTCAGTCTCAGAGTCAATTCCAGAGCAATTAGAATCACTCCTTAGTCTCAGAGTCAACTCCAGAGCTGTCAGGATCACTCCTGATTCCCAAAGTGAACTCCAGAGCTGTCCGAATCACTCCTTAGTCCCCAGAGTCAACTCCAGTGCTGTCAGAATCACTCCTTATTCCCAGAGTCAACTCCAGAGCTGTCTGAATCACTCCCTGCATCTCCGAGGCAACTCCAGATTGTCAGAATCACTCCCTGCATCTCAGAGGCAAGTCCAGACCTGTCAGAATCACGCCCTACAGTCCTAGAGTCAACTCTAGAGCTGTGAGAATCACTCCTTAGTCTCAGAGTCAACTCCAGAGCTGTCAGAATCACTCCACAGTCTCAGAGTCAACTCCAGTGCTGTCTGAATCACTCCTTATTCCAGAGTCAACTCCGGAGCTGTCAGAATCACTCCTTCATCACATATCCAACACGAGTGTATCAGAATCACTCCCTACCGTCCAAGAGTCAACTCCAGAGCTGTCAGAATCACTCCCTACATCTCAGAGTCAATTCCGGAGCTGTCAGAATCACTCCTTAGTTTCAGGGTCAAATCCAGAGTTGTCTGAAGCACTTCCCACAGTCTCAGAGTCACTCTAGAGCTGTCAGAATCACTCCTTAGTCTCAGAGTCAACTCCAGAGTTGTCAGAATCACTCCCTGCATCTCAGAGGGCAACTCCAGACCTGTCAGAATCACGCCCTACAGTCCTAGAGTCAACTCTGGATATGTCAGAATCACTCTTTAGTCTCAGAGTCAACTCCAGAGCTGTCAGAATCATTGCTTAGTCTCAGAGTCAACTCCAGAGCTGTCAGAATCACTCCACAGTCTCAGAGTCACTCCGGAGCAGTCAGAATCACCCTTTTGCCTCAGAGTCAACTCCAAAGCTGTCGGAATCACTCTCTATTGTTCAGAGTCAACTCCAGAGTTGTCAGAATCACTCCACAGTCTCAGAGTCACTGCGGAGCAGTCAGAATCACTCCTTTGCCTCAGAGTCAACTCCAAAGCTGTCGGAATCACTCTCTATTGTTCAGAGTCAACACCAGAGTTGTCAGAATCACTCCTTCATCTTAGAGACAACTCCTAGAGCCGTCAGAATCACTCCCTACAGTCCCAGTGTCAACTCCAGAGCTGTCAGAATCTCTCTATATAATCTCAGAGTCAACTCCAGAGCTATCAGAATCACTCCCTATGGCCCCAGAGTCAACTCCAGAGCTGTCAGAATCACTCCCTACAGTCCCACAGTCAAATCCAGAGCTGTCGGAATCACTCCCTAAATCTCGGAGTCAACGCCAGAGCTGTCAGAATTACTCCCTGCATCTGTGAGTCAGCCCCCGAGCTGTCAGAATTACTCCGTAGTCTGAGAGTCAACTCCAGAGCTGTCCGGATCACTCCCTAAATCTCGGAGTCAACTCCAGAGCTGTGAGAATCAAACCTCAGTCTCAGAGTCAACTCCAGAGCTGTCAGAATCACTCCCTACAGTCAGAGAGTGATCTCCATGAAGGTGTCAGCATCACTGCCTACAGTCTCAGAGGCAACTCCTGAGCTGTCAGAATCACTCCTTAGTCCCAGAGTCAACTTCAGAGCAGTCAGAATCACTCCCTACACCCCCAGAGTCAACTCCAGAGCTGTCAGAATCAATCCCTACACCCCCAGATTCAACTCCAGAGTTGTCAGAATCACTCCCTACATCTCAGAGTCAACTCCAGAGCTGTCAGAGTCACTCCCCACAGTCCCAGAGACAACTCCAGAGCTGTCAGAATCACTCCCTAAATCTCGGAGTCAACTCCAGAGCTGTGAGAATCAAACCTCAGTCTCAGAGTCAACTCCAGAGCTGTCAGAATCACTCCCTACAGTCTGAGAGTGATCTCCAGAGGTGTCAGCATCACTGCCTACAGTCTCAGAGGCAACTCCTGAGCTGTCAGAATCACTCCTTAGTCCCAGAGTCAACTTCAGAGCAGTCAGAATCACTCCCTACACCCCCAGAGTCAACTACAGAGCTGTCAGAATCAATCCCTACACCCCCAGATTCAACTCCAGAGTTGTCAGAATCACTCCCTACATCTCAGAGTCAACTCCAGAGCTGTCAGAGTCACTCCCCACAGTCCCAGAGACAACTCCAGAGCTGTCAGAATCACTCCCTACAGTCTAAGAGTAAACTGCAGAGCTGCCAGAATCACTCCAGAGTCAGAGTCACTCCAGTGCTGTCAGAATCTATCCCTACAGTCTAAGCATCAAATCCAGAGCTGTCAGAATCACTCCCTAAATCTCAGACTCAACTTCTGAGGTGCCAGAATCACTCCTTCGTCTCAGAGTCAACTCCAGAGCTGTCAGAATCACTCACTACTTCTCGGACTCACCCCAGAGCTGTCGGGATCACTCCCTAAATCTCGGAGTCAACGCCAGAGCTGTCAGAATCACACCTCAGTCTCAGAGTCAATTCCAGAGCAATCAGAATCACTCCTTAGTCCCAGAGTCAACTCCAGTGCTGTCAGAATCACTCCCTAAATCTCGGAGTCAACTCCAGAGCTGTGAGAATCAAACCTCAGTCTCAGAGTCAACTCCAGAGCTGTCAGAATCACTCCCTACAGTCTGAGAGTGATCTCCAGAGGTGTCAGCATCACTGCCTACAGTCTCAGAGGCAACTCCTGAGCTGTCAGAATCACTCCTTAGTCCCAGAGTCAACTCCAGAGCTATCAGAATCACTCCCTACGGTCCCAGAATCAACGCCAGAGCTGTCAGAATCACTCCTTAGTCTCAGAGTCAACTCCAGAGCTGTCAGAATCACTCCTTAGTCTCAGAGTCAACTCCAGAGCTATCACAATCACTCGTTAGTGGCAGAGTCAACTTCAGAGCTATCAGAATCACTCCCTACGGTCCCAGAATCAACGCCAGAGCTGTCAGAATCACTCCTTAGTCCCAGGGTCAACTCCAGTGCTGTCAGAATCATTCCTTATTCCCAGAGTCAAATCCAGAGCTGTCTGAATCATTCCTTATTCCCAGCGTCAACTCCAGAGCTGTCAGAATCATTCCTTCATCCCAGATTCAACACCAGTGTATCAGAATCACTCCTTCATCTTAGAGTCAACTCCAGAGCCGTCAGAATCACTCCCTACAGTCCCAGAGTCAACTCCAGAGCTATCAGAATCACTCCCTATGGCCCCAGAGTCAACTCCAGAGCTGTCAGAATCACTCCCTACAGTCCCACAGTCAAATCCAGAGCTGTTGGAATCACTCCCTAAATCTCGGAGTCAACGCCAGAGCTGTCAGAATCATTCCTTCATCCCAGATTCAACACCAGTGTATCAGAATCACTCCTTCATCTTAGAGTCAACTCCAGAGCCGTCAGAATCACTCCCTACAGTCCCAGAGTCAACTCCAGAGCTGTCAGAATCAATCCCTACACCCCCAGATTCAACTCCAGAGTTGTCAGAATCACTCCCTACATCTCAGAGTCAACTCCAGAGCTGTCAGAGTCACTCCCCACAGTCCCAGAGACAACTCCAGAGCTGTCAGAATCACTCCCTAAATCTCGGAGTCAACTCCAGAGCTGTGAGAATCAAACCTCAGTCTCAGAGTCAACTCCAGAGCTGTCAGAATCACTCCCTACAGTCTGAGAGTGATCTCCAGAGGTGTCAGCATCACTGCCTACAGTCTCAGAGGCAACTCCTGAGCTGTCAGAATCACTCCTTAGTCCCAGAGTCAACTTCAGAGCAGTCAGAATCACTCCCTACACCCCAGAGTCAACTACAGAGCTGTCAGAATCAATCCCTACACCCCCAGATTCAACTCCAGAGTTGTCAGAATCACTCCCTACATCTCAGAGTCAACTCCAGAGCTGTCAGAGTCACTCCCCACAGTCCCAGAGACAACTCCAGAGCTGTCAGAATCACTCCCTACAGTCTAAGAGTAAACTGCAGAGCTGCCAGAATCACTCCAGAGTCAGAGTCACTCCAGTGCTGTCAGAATCTATCCCTACAGTCTAAGCATCAAATCCAGAGCTGTCAGAATCACTCCCTAAATCTCAGACTCAACTTCTGAGGTGCCAGAATCACTCCTTCGTCTCAGAGTCAACTCCAGAGCTGTCAGAATCACTCACTACTTCTCGGACTCACCCCAGAGCTGTCGGGATCACTCCCTAAATCTCGGAGTCAACGCCAGAGCTGTCAGAATCACTCCCTAAATCTCGGAGTCAACTCCAGAGCTGTGAGAATCAAACCTCAGTCTCAGAGTCAACTCCAGAGCTGTCAGAATCACTCCCTACAGTCTGAGAGTGATCTCCAGAGGTGTCAGCATCACTGCCTACAGTCTCAGAGGCAACTCCTGAGCTGTCAGAATCACTCCTTAGTCCCAGAGTCAACTCCAGAGCTATCAGAATCACTCCCTACGGTCCCAGAATCAACGCCAGAGCTGTCAGAATCACTCCTTAGTCTCAGAGTCAACTCCAGAGCTGTCAGAATCACTCCTTAGTCTCAGAGTCAACTCCAGAGCTATCAGAATCACTCGTTAGTGGCAGAGTCAACTTCAGAGCTATCAGAATCACTCCCTACGGTCCCAGAATCAACACCAGAGTTGTCAGAATCACTCCTTAGTCCCAGGGTCAACTCCAGTGCTGTCAGAATCATTCCTTATTCCCAGAGTCAAATCCAGAGCTGTCTGAATCATTCCTTATTCCCAGCGTCAAATCCAGAGCTGTCAGAATCATTCCTTCATCCCAGATTCAACACCAGTGTATCAGAATCACTCCTTCATCTTAGAGTCAACTCCAGAGCCGTCAGAATCACTCCCTACAGTCCCAGAGTCAACTCCAGAGCTATCAGAATCACTCCCTATGGCCCCAGAGTCAACTCCAGAGCTGTCAGAATCACTCTCTACAGTCCCACAGTCAAATCCAGAGCTGTTGGAATCACTCCCTAAATCTCGGAGTCAACGCCAGAGCTGTCAGAATCATTCCTTCATCTCAGATTCAACACCAGTGTATCAGAATCACTCCTTCATCTTAGAGTCAACTCCAGAGCCGTCAGAATCACTCCCTACAGTCCCAGAGTCAACTCCAGAGCTATCAGAGTCACTCCCCACAGTCCCAGAGTCAACTCCAGAGCTGTCAGAATCACTCCCTACAGTCCCACAGTCAAATCCAGAGCTGTTGGAATCACTCCCTAAATCTCGGAGTCAACGCCAGAGCTGTCAAAATCATTCCTTCATCCCAGATTCAACACCAGTGTATCAGAATCACTCCTTCATCTTAGAGTCAACTCCAGAGCCGTCAGAATCACTCCCTACAGTCCCAGAGTCAACTCCAGAGCTATCAGAATCACTCCCTATGGCCCCAGAGTCAACTCCAGAGCTGTCAGAATCACTCCCTACAGTCCCACAGTCAAATCCAGAGCTGTTGGAATCACTCCCTAAATCTCGGAGTCAACGCCAGAGTTGTCAGAATTACTCCCCGCATCTGTGAGTCAGCCCCCGAGCTGTCAGAATTACTCCGTAGTCTCAGAGTCAACTCCAGAGCTGTTGGGATCACTCCCTAAATCTCGGAGTCAACTCCTGAGCTGTCAGAATCATTCCTTAGTCTCAGAGTCAACTCCAGAGCTGTCAGAAAAACTCCAGAGCCTCATAGTCAACTCCAGAGCTGTCACAATCACTCCTTAGTGGCAGAGTCAACTTCAGAGCAGTCAGAATCACTCCCTACACCCCCAGAGTCAACTGCAGAGCTGCCAGAATCACTCCAGAGTCAGAGTCACTTCAGTGCTGTCAGAATCTATCCCTACAGTCCAAGCATCAAATCCAGAGCTGTCAGAATCACTCACTACATCACAGACTCACTCCAGAGCTGTCGGGATCACTCTCTAAATCTCAGAGTCAACGCAGGAGTTGTCAAAATCACACCTCAGTCTCAGAGTCAATTCCAGAGCAATTAGAATCACTCCTTAGACTCAGAGTCAACTCCAGAGCTGTCAGGATCACTCCTGATTCCCAGAGTGAACTCCAGAGCTGTCTGAATCACTCCTTATTCCCTGAGTCAACTCCAGTGCTGTCAGAATCACTCCTTATTCCCAGAGTCAACTCCAGAGCTGTCTGAATTACTCCTTATTCCCAGCGTCAACTCCGGAGCTGTCAGAATCACTCCTTCATCCCATATCCAACACCAGTGTATCAGAATCACTCCCTACCGTCCAAGAGTCAACTCCAGAGCTGTCAGAATCACTCCCTACATCTCAGAGTCAATTCCGGAGCTGTCAGAATCACTCCTTAGTTTCAGGGTCAAATCCAGACTTGTCTGAAGCACTTCCTACAGTCTCAGAGTCACTCTAGAGCTGTCAGAATCACTCCTTAGTCCCAGAGTCAACTCCAGAGCTATCAGATTCACTCCCTACGGTCCCAGAATCAACGCCAGAGCTGTCACAATCACGCCATAGTGGCAGAGTCAACTTCAGAGCAGTCAGAATCACTCCCTACACCCCCAGAGTCAACTGCAGAGCTGCCAGAATCACTCCAGAGTCAGAGTCACTCCAGTGCTGTCAGAATCTATCCCTACAGTCCAAGCATCAAATCCAGAGCTGTCAGAATCACTCCCTGCATCTCAGAGGCAACTCCAGACCTGTCAGAATCACGCCCTACAGTCCTAGAGTCAACTCTAGATCTGTCAGAATCACTCTTTAGTCTCAGAGTCAACTCCAGAGCTGTCAGAATCATTGCTTAGTCTCAGAGTCAACTCCAGAGCTGTCAGAATCACTCCACAGTCTCAGAGTCACTCCGGAGCAGTCAGAATCACTCCTTTGCCTCAGAGTCAACTCCAAAGCTGTCGGAATCACTCTCTATTGTTCATCACTCCTTCATCTTAGAGTCAACTCCAGAGCCGTCAGAATCACTCCCTACAGTACCAGTGTCAACTCCAGAGCTGACAGAATCTCTCTCTATAATCCCAGAGTCAACTCCAGAGCTATCAGAATCACTCCCTATGGCCCCAGGGTCAAATCCAGAGATGTCAGAATCACTCCCTACATCTCAGGGTCAATTCCGGAGCTGTCAGCAACACTCCTTAGTTTCAGAGTCAACTCCAGAGTTGTCAGAAGCACTTCCAACAGTCTCAGAATCACTCCAGAGCTGTCAGAATCGCTCCACAGTCTCAGAGTCACTCCGGAGCGGTTAAAATCACTCCTTTGCCTCACATGCAACTCCAGAGCTGTCGGAATCATTCTCTACAGTTCAGAGTCAACTCCAGAGTTGTCAGAATCACTCTTTCATCTTAGAGTCAACTCCAGAGCCGTCAGAATCACTCCCTACAGTCCCAGTGTCAACTCCAGAGCTATCAGAATCACTCCCTATGGCCCCAGAATCAACTCCAGAGCTGTCAGAATCACTCCCTACAGTCCCACAGTCAAATCCAGAGCTGTCGGAATCACTCCCTAAATCTCGGAGTCAACGCCAGAGCTGTCAGAATTACTCCCTGCATCTGTGAGTCAGCCCCCGAGCTGTCAGAATTACTCCGTAGTCTCAGAGTCAACTCCAGAGCTGTCCGGATCACTCCCTAAATCTCGGAGTCAACTCCAGAGCTGTGAGAATCAAACCTCAGTCTCAGAGTCAACTCCAGATCTGTCAGAATCACTCTCTACAGTCTGAGAGTGATCCCCAGAGGTGTCAGCATCACTCCCTACAGTCTCAGAGGCAACTCCTGAGCTGTCAGAATCACTCCTTAGTCCCAGAGTTAACTTCAGAGCAGTGAGAATCACTCCCTACACCCCCAGAGTCAACTCCAGAGCTGTCAGAATCAATCCCTACACCCCCAGATTCAACTCCAGAGTTGTCAGAATCACTCCCTACATCTCAGAGTCAACTCCAGAGCTGTCAGAGTCACTCCCCACAGTCCCAGAGACAACTCCAGAGCTGTCAGAATCACTCCCTACAGTCTAAGAGTAAACTGCAGAGCTGCCAGAATCACTCCAGAGTCAGAGTCACTCCAGTGCTGTCAGAATCTATCCCTACAGTCCAAGCATCAAATCCAGAGCTGCCAGAATCACTCCCTACATCTCAGAGTCAAATCCACAGCTGTCAGAATCACTCCCTAAATCTCAGACTCAACTTCTGAGGTGCCAGAATCACTCCTTCGTCTCAGAGTCAACTCCAGAGCTGTCAGAATCACTCACTACTTCTCGGACTCACCCCAGAGCTGTCGGGATCACTCCCTAAATCTCGGAGTCAACGCCAGAGCTGTCAGGATCAGTCCTGATTCCCAGAGTGAACTCCAGAGCTGTCTGAATCACTCCTTAGTCCCAGAGTCAACTCCAGTGCTGTCAGAATCATTCCTTATTCCCAGAGTCAACTCCAGAGCTGTCTGAATCACTCTTTATTCCCAGCATCAACTCCAGAGCTGTCAGAATCATTCCTTCATCTCAGATTCAACACCAGTGTATCAGAATCACTCCTTCATCTTAGAGTCAACTCCAGAGCCGTCCGAATCACTCCCTACAGTCCCAGTGTCAACTCCAGAGCTATCAGAATCACTCCCTATGGCCCCAGAGTCAACTCCAGAGCCGTCCGAATCACTCCCTACAGTCCCAGTGTCAACTCCAGAGCTATCAGAATCACTCCCTATGGCCCCAGAGTCAACTCCAGAACTGTCAGAATCACTCCCTACAGTCCCACAGTCAAATCCAGAGCTGTCAGAATCATTCCCTTAACTCCGAGAGTAAAATCCAGAGCTGTCAGAATCAATCCCTACACCCCCAGATTCAACTCCAGAGTTGTCAGAATCACTCCCTACATCTCAGAGTCAACTCCAGAGCTGTAAGAATCACTCCCCACAGTCCCAGAGTCAACTCCAGAGCTGTCGGAATCACTCCCTACAGTCTAAGAGTCAACTGCAGAGCTGCCAGAAACACTCCAGAGTCAGAGTCACTCCAGTGCTGTCAGAATCTATCCCTACAGTCCAAGCATCAAATCCAGAGCTGTCAGAATCACTCACTACATCACAGACTCACTCCAGAGCTGTCGGGATCACTCCCTAAATCTCAGAGTCAACGCCAGAGCTGTCAAAATCACACCTCAGTCTCAGAGTCAATTCCAGAGCAATTAGAATCACTCCTTTGTCTCAGAGTCAACTCCAGAGCTGTCAGGATCACTCCTGATTCCCAGAGTGAACTCCAGAGCTGTCTGAATCACTCCTTAGTCCCAGAGTCAACTCCAGTGCTGTCAGAATCACTCCTTATTCCCAGAGTCAACTCCAGAGCTGTCTGAATCACTCCTTATTCCCAGCATCAACTCCAGAGCTGTCAGAATCATTCCTTCATCTCAGATTCAACACCAGTGTATCAGAATCACTCCTTCATCTTAGAGTCAACTCCAGAGCCGTCAGAATCACTCCCTACAGTCCCAGTGTCAACTCCAGAGCTGTCAGAATCTCTCTATATAATCCCAGAGTCAACTCCAGAGCTATCAGAATCACTCCCTATGGCCCCAGAGTCAACTCCAGAGCTGTCAGAATCACTCCCTACAGTCCCACAGTCAAATCCAGAGCTGTCGGAATCACTCCCTAAATCTCGGAGTCAACGCCAGAGCTGTCAGAATTACTCCCTGCATCTGTGAGTCAGCCCCCGAGCTGTCAGAATTACTCCGTAGTCTGAGAGTCAACTCCAGAGCTGTCCGGATCACTCCCTAAATCTCGGAGTCAACTCCAGAGCTGTGAGAATCAAACCTCAGTCTCAGAGTCAACTCCAGAGCTGTCAGAATCACTCCCTACGGTCTGAGAGTGATCCCCAGAGGTGTCAGCATCACGAGGCAACTCCTGAGCTGTCAGAATCACTCCTTAGTCCCAGAGTCAACTCCAGAGCTAACAGAATCACTCCCTACGGTCCCAGAATCAACTGCAGAGCTATCAGAATCACTCCCTATGGCCCCAGAGTCAACTCCAGAGCTGTCTGAATCACTCCTTAGTCCCAGAGTCAACTCCAGTGCTGTCAGAATCATTCCTTATTCCCAGAGTCAACTCCAGAGCTGTCTGAATCACTCCTTATTCCCAGCATCAACTCCAGAGCTGTCAGAATCATTCCTTCATCTCAGATTCAACACCAGTGTATCAGAATCACTCCTTCATCTTAGAGTCAACTCCAGAGCCGTCCGAATCACTCCCTACAGTCCCAGTGTCAACTCCAGAGCTATCAGAATCACTCCCTATGGCCCCAGAGTCAACTCCAGAACTGTCAGAATCACTCCCTACAGTCCCACAGTCAAATCCAGAGCTGTCGGAATCACTCCCTAAATCTCGGAGTCAACGCCAGAGCTGTCAGAATTACTCCCTGCATCTGTGAGTCAGCCCCCGAGCTGTCAGAATTACTCCGTAGTCTCAGAGTCAACTCCAGAGCTGTGAGAATCAAACCTCAGTCTCAGAGTCAACTCCAGAGCTGTCAGAATCACTCCCTACGGTCTGAGAGTGATCCCCAGAGGTGTCAGCATCACGAGGCAACTCCTGAGCTGTCAGAATCACTCCTTAGTCCCAGAGTCAACTCCAGAGCTATCAGAATCACTCCCTATGGCCCCAGAGTCAACTCCAGAGCTGTCGGAATCACTCCTTAGTGGCAGAGTCAACTTCAGAGCAGTCAGAATCACTCCCTACACCCCGAGAGTCAACTTCAGAGCTGTCAGAATCAATCCCTACATCTCAGAGTCAACTCCAGAGCTGTACGAATCACTCCCCACAGTCCCAGAGTCAACTCCAGAGCTGCCAGAATCACTCCAGAGTCAGAGTCACTCCAGTGCTGTCAGAATCTATCCCTACAGTCCAAGCATCAAACTCAGAGCTGTCAGAATCACTCACTACATCACAGACTCACTCCAGAGCTGTCGGGATCACTCCCTAAATCTCAGAGTCAACGCCAGAGCTGTCAAAATCACACCTCAGTCTCAGAGTCAATTCCAGAGCAATTAGAATCACTCCTTAGTCTCAGAGTCAACTCCAGAGCTGTCAGGATCACTCCTGATTGCCAGAGTGAACTCCAGAGCTGTCTGAATCACTCCTTAGTCCCAGAGTCAACTCCAGTGCTGTCAGAATCACTCCTTATTCCCAGAGTCAACTCCAGAGCTGTCTGAATCACTCCTTATTCCCAGCGTCAACTCCGGAGCTGTCAGAATCACTCCTTCATCCCATATCCAACACCAGTGTATCAGAATCACTCCCTACCGTGCAAGAGTCAACTCCAGAGCTGTCAGAATCACTCCTTACATCTCAGAGTCAATTCCGGAGCTGTCAGAATCACTCCTTAGTTTCAGAGTCAAATCCAGAGTTGTCTGAAGCACTTCCTACAGTCTCAGAGTCACTCTAGAGCTGTCAGAATCACTCCTTAGTCTCCGAGTCAACTCCAGAGTTGTCAGAATCACTCCACAGTCTCAGAGTCATTCCGGAGCAGTCAGAATCACCCCTTTGCCTCAGAGTCAACTCCAAAGCTGTCGGAATCACTCTCTATTGTTCAGAGTCAACTCCAGAGTTGTCAGAATCACTCCCTACAGTACCAGTGTCAACTCCAGAGCTGACAGAATCTCTCTCTATAATCCCAGAGTCAACTCCAGAGCTATCAGAATCACTCCCTATGGCCCCAGGGTCAAATCCAGAGATGTCAGAATCACTCCCTACAGTCTGAGAGTGATCCCCAGAGGTGTCAGCATCACGAGGCAACTCCTGAGCTGTCAGAGTTACTCCGTAGTCTCAGAGTGAACTCCAGAGCTGTCCGGATCACTCCCTAAATCTCGGAGTCAACTCCAGAGCTGTGAGAATCAAACATCAGTCTCAGAGTCAACTCCAGAGCTGTCAGAATCACTCCCTACGGTCTGAGAGTGATCCCCAGAGGTGTCAGCATCACGAGGCAACTCCTGAGCTGTCAGAATCACTCCTTAGTCCCAGAGTCAACTCCAGAGCTATCAGAATCACTCCCTACGGTCCCAGAATCAACTGCAGAGCTGTCAGAATCACTCACTACATCACAGACTCACTCCAGAGCTGTCGGGATCACTCCCTAAATCTCAGAGTCAACGCCAGAGCTGTCAAAATCACACCTCAGTCTCAGAGTCAACTCCAGAGCTGTCAGGATCACTCCTGATTCCCAGAGTGAACTCCAGAGCTGTCTGAATCACTCCTTAGTCCCAGAGTCAACTCCAGTGCTGTCAGAATCACTCCTTATTCCCAGAGTCAACTCCAGAGCTGTCTGAATCACTCCTTATTCCCAGCATCAACTCCAGAGCTGTCAGAATCATTCCTTCATCTCAGATTCAACACCAGTGTATCAGAATCACTCCTTCATCTTAGAGTCAACTCCAGAGCCGTCAGAATCACTCCCTACAGTCCCAGTGTCAACTCCAGAGCTGTCAGAATCTCTCTATATAATCCCAGAGTCAACTCCAGAGCTATCAGAATCACTCCCTACATCTCAGAGTCAAATCCACAGCTGTCAGAATCACTCCCTAAATCTCAGACTCAACTTCTGAGGTGCCAGAATCACTCCTTCGTCTCAGAGTCAACTCCAGAGCTGTCAGAATCACTCACTACTTCTCGGACTCACACCAGAGCTGTCGGGATCACTCCCTAAATCTCGGAGTCAACGCCAGAGCTGTCAGGATCAGTCCTGATTCCCAGAGTGAACTCCAGAGCTGTCTGAATGACTCCTTAGTCCCAGAGTCAACTCCAGTGCTGTCAGAATCATTCCTTATTCCCAGAGTCAACTCCAGAGCTGTCTGAATCACTCCTTATTCCCAGCATCAACTCCAGAGCTGTCAGAATCATTCCTTCATCTCAGATTCAACACCAGTGTATCAGAATCACTCCTTCATCTTAGAGTCAACTCCAGAGCCGTCCGAATCACTCCCTATAGTCCCAGTGTCAACTCCAGAGCTATCAGAATCACTCCCTATGGCCCCAGAGTCAACTCCAGAACTGTCAGAATCACTCCCTACAGTCCCACAGTCAAATCCAGAGCTGTCGGAATCACTCCCTAAATCTCAGAGTCAACGCCAGAGCTGTCAGAATTACTCCCTGCATCTGTGAGTCAGCCCCCGAGCTGTCAGAATTACTCCGTAGTCTCAGAGTCAACTCCAGAGCTGTGAGAATCAAACCTCAGTCTCAGGGTCAACTCCAGAGCTGTCAGAATCACTCCCTACGGTCTGAGAGTGATCCCCAGAGGTGTCAGCATCACGAGGCAACTCCTGAGCTGTCAGAATCACTCCTTAGTCCCAGAGTCAACGTCAGAGCAGTCAGAATCACTCCCTACACCCCGAGAGTCAACTCCAGAGCTGTCAGAATCAATCCCTACACCCCCAGATTCAACTCCAGTGTTGTCAGAATCACTCCCTACATCTCAGAGTCAACTCCAGAGCTGTAAGAATCACTCCCCACAGTCCCAGAGTCAACTGCAGAGCTGCCAGAATCACTCCAGAGTCAGAGTCACTCCAGTGCTGTCAGAATCTATCCCTACAGTCCAAGCATCAAATCCAGAGCTGTCAGAATCACTCACTACATCACAGACTCACTCCAGAGCTGTCGGGATCACTCCCTAAATCTCAGAGTCAACGCCAGAGCTGTCAAAATCACACCTCAGTCTCAGGGTCAATTCCAGAGCAATTAGAATCACTCCTTAGTCTCAGAGTCAACTCCAGAGCTGTCAGGATCACTCCTGATTCCCAGAGTGAACTCCAGAGCTGTCTGAATCACTCCTTAGTCCCAGAGTCAACTCCAGTGCTGTCAGAATCACTCCTTATTCCCAGAGTCAACTCCAGAGCTGTCTGAATCACTCCTTATTCCCAGCGTCAACTCCGGAGCTGTCAGAATCACTCCTTCATCCCATATCCAACACCAGTGTATCAGAATCACTCCCTACCGTCCAAGAGTCAACTCCAGAGCTGTCAGAATCACTCCTTACATCTCAGAGTCAATTCCGGAGCTGTCAGAATCACTCCTTAGTTTCAGAGTCAAATCCAGAGTTGTCTGAAGCACTTCCTACAGTCTCAGAGTCACTCTAGAGCTGTCAGAATCACTCCTTAGTCTCAGAGTCAACTCCAGAGTT
Source organism: Mobula birostris (assembly GCF_030028105.1). NCBI lineage: Eukaryota > Metazoa > Chordata > Chondrichthyes > Myliobatiformes > Myliobatidae > Mobula > Mobula birostris. The sequence continues at coordinate 82,000,562 of NC_092378.1, forward strand.
GTCAGAATCACTCCACAGTCTCAGAGTCACTCCGGAGCAGTCAGAATCACCTCTTTGCCTCAGAGTCAACTCCAAAGCTGTCGGAATCACTCTCTATTGTTCAGAGTCAACTCCAGAGTTGTCAGAATCACTCCCTACAGTACCAGTGTCAACTCCAGAGCTGACAGAATCTCTCTCTATAATCCCAGAGTCAACTCCAGAGCTATCAGAATCACTCCCTATGGCCCCAGGGTCAAATCCAGAGATGTCAGAATCACTCCCTACAGTCTGAGAGTGATCCCCAGAGGTGTCAGCATCACGAGGCAACTCCTGAGCTGTCAGAGTTACTCCGTAGTCTCAGAGTCAACTCCAGAGCTGTCCGGATCACTCCCTAAATCTCGGAGTCAACTCCAGAGCTGTGAGAATCAAACCTCAGTCTCAGAGTCAACTCCAGAGCTGTCAGAATCACTCCCTACGGTCTGAGAGTGATCCCCAGAGGTGTCAGCATCACGAGGCAACTCCTGAGCTGTCAGAATCACTCCTTAGTCCCAGAGTCAACTCCAGAGCTATCAGAATCACTCCCTATAATCCCAGAGTCATTTCCAGGGCTGTCAGAATCACTCCCTATGGCCCCAGAGTCAACTCCAGAGCTGTCGGAATCACTCCTTAGTGGCAGAGTCAACTCCAGAGCTGTCAGAATCAATCCCTACACCCCCAGATTCAACTCCAGAGTTGTCAGAATCACTCCCTACATCTCAGAGTCAACTCCAGAGCTGTAAGAATCACTCCCCACAGTCCCAGAGTCAACTCCAGAGCTGTCGGAATCACTCCCTACAGTCTAAGAGTCAACTGCAGAGCTGCCAGAAACACTCCAGAGTCAGAGTCACTCCAGTGCTGTCAGAATCTATCCCTACAGTCCAAGCATCAAATCCAGAGCTGTCAGAATCACTCACTACATCACAGACTCACTCCAGAGCTGTCGGGATCACTCCCTAAATCTCAGAGTCAACGCCAGAGCTGTCAAAATCACACCTCAGTCTCAGAGTCAATTCCAGAGCAATTAGAATCACTCCTTTGTCTCAGAGTCAACTCCAGAGCTGTCAGGATCACTCCTGATTCCCAGAGTGAACTCCAGAGCTGTCTGAATCACTCCTTAGTCCCAGAGTCAACTCCAGTGCTGTCAGAATCACTCCTTATTCCCAGAGTCAACTCCAGAGCTGTCTGCATCACTCCTTATTCCCAGCATCAACTCCAGAGCTGTCAGAATCATTCCTTCATCTCAGATTCAACACCAGTGTATCAGAATCACTCCTTCATCTTAGAGTCAACTCCAGAGCCGTCAGAATCACTCCCTACAGTCCCAGTGTCAACTCCAGAGCTGTCAGAATCTCTCTATATAATCCCAGAGTCAACTCCAGAGCTATCAGAATCACTCCCTATGGCCCCAGAGTCAACTCCAGAGCTGTCAGAATCACTCCCTACAGTCCCACAGTCAAATCCAGAGCTGTCGGAATCACTCCCTAAATCTCAGAGTCAACGCCAGAGCTGTCAGAATTACTCCCTGCATCTGTGAGTCAGCCCCCGAGCTGTCAGAATCACTCCGTAGTCTCAGAGTCAACTCCAGAGCTGTCCGGATCACTCCCTAAGTCTCTGAGTCAACTCCAGAGCTGTGAGAATCAAACCTCAGTCTCAGAGTCAACTCCAGAGCTGTCAGAATCACTCCCTACAGTCTGAGAGTGATCCCCAGAGGTGTCACCATTACGAGGCAACTCCTGAGCTGTCAGAATCACTCGTTAGTCCCAGAGTGAACTCCAGAGCTGTCTGAATCACTCCTTAGTCCCAGAGTCAACTCCAGTGCTGTCAGAATCACTCCTTATTCCCAGAGTCAACTCCAGAGCTGTCTGAATCACTCCTTATTCCCAGCGTCAACTCCGGAGCTGTCAGAATCACTCCTTCATCCCATATCCAACACCAGTGTATCAGAATCACTCCCTACCGTCCAAGAGTCAACTCCAGAGCTGTCAGAATCACTCCTTACATCTCAGAGTCAATTCCGGAGCTGTCAGAATCACTCCTTAGTTTCAGAGTCAAATCCAGAGTTGTCTGAAGCACTTCCTACAGTCTCAGAGTCACTCTAGAGCTGTCAGAATCACTCCTTAGTCTCAGAGTCAACTCCAGAGTTGTCAGAATCACTCCACAGTCTCAGAGTCACTCCGGAGCAGTCAGAATCACCCCTTTGCCTCAGAGTCAACTCCAAAGCTGTCAGAATCACTCCCTACAGTACCAGTGTCAACTCCAGAGCTGACAGAATCTCTCTCTATAATCCCAGAGTCAACTCCAGAGCGATCAGAATCACTCCCTATGGCCCCAGGGTCAAATCCAGAGATGTCAGAATCACTCCCTACAGTCTGAGAGTGATCCCCAGAGGTGTCAGCATCACGAGGCAACTCCTGAGCTGTCAGAGTTACTCCGTAGTCTCAGAGTCAACTCCAGAGCTGTCCGGATCACTCCCTAAATCTCGGAGTCAACTCCAGAGCTGTGAGAATCAAACCTCAGTCTCAGAGTCAACTCCAGAGCTGTCAGAATCACTCCCTACGGTCTGAGAGTGATCCCCAGAGGTGTCAGCATCACGAGGCAACTCCTGAGCTGTCAGAATCACTCCTTAGTCCCAGAGTCAACTCCAGAGCTATCAGAATCACTCCCTACGGTCCCAGAATCAACTGCAGAGCTATCAGAATCACTCCCTATAATCCCAGAGTCATTTCCAGGGCTGTCGGAATCACTCCTTAGTGGCAGAGTCAACTCCAGAGCTGTCAGAATCAATCCCTACACCCCCAGATTCAACTCCAGAGTTGTCAGAATCACTCCCTACATCTCAGAGTCAACTCCAGAGCTGTAAGAATCACTCCCCACAGTCCCAGAGTCAACTCCAGAGCAGTCAGAATCACTCCCTACAGTCTAAGAGTCAACTGCAGAGCTGCCAGAAACACTCCAGAGTCAGAGTCACTCCAGTGCTGTCAGAATCTATCCCTACAGTCCAAGCATCAAATCCAGAGCTGTCAGAATCACTCACTACATCACAGACTCACTCCAGAGCTGTCGGGATCACTCCCTAAATCTCAGAGTCAACGCCAGAGCTGTCAAAATCACACCTCAGTCTCAGAGTCAATTCCAGAGCAATTAGAATCACTCCTTTGTCTCAGAGTCAACTCCAGAGCTGTCAGGATCACTCCTGATTCCCAGAGTGAACTCCAGAGCTGTCTGAATCACTCCTTAGTCCCAGAGTCAACTCCAGTGCTGTCAGAATCACTCCTTATTCCCAGAGTCAACTCCAGAGCTGTCTGAATCACTCCTTATTCCCAGCATCAACTCCAGAGCTGTCAGAATCATTCCTTCATCTCAGATTCAACACCAGTGTATCAGAATCTCTCCCTACATCTCAGAGTCAACTCCAGAGCTGTGAGAATCAGTCCCTACACTCCAAGAGTAAACTCTAGAGCTCCAAAAATCATTTCAAACAGTCCCAGAGTCAACTCGAGACCTGTCAGAATCACTCCCCACAGTCCCAGATGCAACTCCAGAGCTGTCAGAATCACTCCCTGCATCTCAGAGTCAACTCCAGAGCTGTCAGAATCAATCCCTTCAGTCCCAGATTCAAACCCAGAGCTGTCAGAATCACTCCGTAAATCTCGGAGTCAATTCCAGAGCTGTCAGAATCTCTCCCTACATCTCAGAATCAACTCCAGAGCTGTGAGAATCAGTCCCTACACCCCCAGATTCAACTCCAGAGCTGTCAGAATCACTCCCTACAGTCTAAGAGTAAACTGCAGAGCTGCCAGAATCACTCCAGAGTCAGAGTCACGCCAGTGCTGTCAGAATCTATCCCTACAGTCCAAGCATCAAATCCAGAGCTGTCAGAATCACTCCCTACATCTCAGACTCAACTTCTGAGGTGCCAGAATCACTCCTTTGTCTCAGAGTCAACTCCAGAGCTGTCAGAATCACTCACTACTTCTCAGACTCACTTCAGAGCTGTCGGGATCACTCCCTAAATCTCGGAGTCAACGCCAGAGCTGTCAGAATCACACCTCAGTCTCAGAGTCAATTCCAGACCAATTAAAATCAATCCATACTCTCAGAGTCAACTCCAGAGCTGTCAGGATCACTCTTGATTCCCAGAGTGAACTCCAGAGCTGTCTGAAATCACTTCTTAGTCCCTGAGTCAACTCCAGTGCTGTCAGAATCATTCCTTATTCCCAGAGTCAACTCCAGAGCTGTCCTGAATCACTCCTTCATCTTAGAGTCAACTACAGAGCCATCAGAATCACTCCCTACAGTCCCAGTGTCAACTCCAGAGCTGTCAGAATCTCTCTATATAATCCCAGAGTCAACTCCAGAGCTATCAGAATCACTCCCTATGGCCCCAGAGTCAACTCCAGAGCTGTCAGAATCACTCCCTAAATCCTCAGAGTCAACGCCAGAGCTGTCAGAATTACTCCCTGCATCTGTGAGTCAGCCCCCGAGCTGTCAGGAATCACTCCGTAGTCTCAGAGTCAACTCCAGAGCTGTCCGGATCACTCCCTAAGTCTCTGAGTCAACTCCAGAGCTGTGAGAATCAAACCTCAGTCTCAGAGTCAACTCCAGAGCTGTCAGAATCACTCCCTACAGTCTGAGAGTGATCCCCAGAGGTGTCACCATTACGAGGCAACTCCTGAGCTGTCCAGAATCACTCCTTAGTCCCAGAGTCAACTCCAGAGCTATCAGAATCACTCCCTACGGTCCCAGAATCAATGCCAGAGCTGTCAGAATCACTCCTTAGTCTCAGAGTCAACTCCAGAGCTGTCAGAAAAACTCCAGAGTCTCATAGTCAACTCCAGAGCTGTCACAGTCACTCCTTAGTGGCAGAGTCAACTTCAGAGCAGTCAGAATCACTCCCCTACACCCCCAGAGTCAACTCCAGAGCTGTCAGAATCAATCCCTACACCCCCAGATTCAACTCCAGAGTTGTCAGAATCACTCCCTACATCTCAGAGTCAACTGCAGAGCTGTCAGAATCACTCCCCACAGTCCCAGAGTCAACTCCAGAGCAGTCAGAATCACTCCCTACAGTCTAAGAGTCAACTGCAGAGCTGCCAGAATCACTCCAGAGTCAAAGTCACTCCAGTGCTGTCAGAATCTATCCCTACAGTCCAAGCATCAAATCCAGAGCTGTCAGAATCACTCCCTATATCTCAGAGTCAACTCCACAGCTGTCAGAATCACTCCCTAAATCTCAGACTCAACTTCTGAGGTGCCAGAATCACTCCTTCGTCTCAGAGTCAACTCCAGAGCTGTCAGAATCACTCACTACATCTCAGACTCACTCCAGAGCTGTCGGGATCACTCCCTAAATCTCGGAGTCAACGCCAGAGCTGTCAGAATCACACCTCAGTCTCAGAGTCAATTCCAGAGCAATTAGAATCACTCCTTAGTCTCAGAATCAACTCCAGAGCTGTCAGGATCACTCCTGATTCCCAGAGTGAACTCCAGAGCTGTCTGAATCACTCCTTAGTTCCAGAGTCAACTCCAGTGCTGTCAGAATCATTCCTTATTCCCAGAGTCAACTCCAGAGCTGTCTGAATCACTCCTTATTCCCAGCGTCAACTCCGGAGCTGTCAGAATCACTCCTTCATCCCAGATTCAACACCAGTGTATCAGAATCACTCCCTACCATCCAAGAGTCAACTCCAGAGCTGTCAGAATCACTCCCTACATCTCAGAGTCAATTCCGGAGCTGTCAGACTCACTCCTTAGTTTCAGAGTCAAATCCAGAGTTGTCTGAAGCACTTCCCACAGTCTCAGAGTCACTCTAGAGCTGTCAGAATCACTCCTTAGTCTCAGAGGCAACTCCAGACCTGTCAGAATCACACCCTACAGTCCTAGAGTCAACTCTAGAGCTGTCAGAATCACTCCTTAGTCTCAGAGTCAACTCCAGAGCTGTCAGAATCACTCCACAGTCTCAGAGTCACTCCGGAGCAGTCAGAATCACTCCTTTGCCTCAGAGTCAACCCCAAAGCTGTCGGAATCACTCTCTACTGTTCAGAGTCAACTCCAGAGTTGTCAGAATCACTCCTTCATCTTAGAGTCAACACCAGAGCCATCAGAATCACTCCCTACAGTCCAAGTGTCAACTCAAGAGCTGTCAGAATCTCTCTATATAATCCCAGAGTCAACTCCAGAGCTATCAGAATCACTCCCTATAATCCCAGAGTCATCTCCAGGGCTGTCAGAATCACTCCCTATGGCCCCAGAGTCAACTCCAGAGCTGTCAGAATCACTCTATATAATCCCAGAGTCATCTCCAGGGCTGTCAGAATCACTCCCTATGGCCCCAGAGTCAACTCCAGAGCTGTCAGAATCACTCCCTGCAGTCCCACAGTCAAATCCAGAGCTGTCAAAATCACTCCCTAAACCTCGGAGTCAACGCCAGAGCTGTCAGAATTACTCCCTGTATCTCAGAGTCAGCTCCCGAGTTGTCAGAATCACTCCTTACAGTCTAAGAGTCAACTGCAGAGCTGCCAGAATCACTCCAGAGTCAGAGTCACTCCAGTGCTGTCAGAATCTATCCCTACAGTCCAAGCATCAAATCCAGAGCTGTCAGAATCACTCCCTATATCTCAGAGTCAACTCCACAGCTGTCAGAATCACTCCCTAAATCTCAGACTCAACTTCTGAGGTGCCAGAATCACTCCTTCGTCTCAGAGTCAACTCCAGAGCTGTCAGAATCACTCACTACATCTCAGACTCACTCCAGAGCTGTCGGGATCACTCCCTAAATCTCGGAGTCAACGCCAGAGCTGTCAGAATCACACCTCAGTCTCAGAGTCAATTCCAGAGCAATTAGAATCACTCCTTAGTCTCAGAATCAACTCCAGAGCTGTCAGGATCACTCCTGATTCCCAGAGTGAACTCCAGAGCTGTCTGAATCACTCCTTAGTTCCAGAGTCAACTCCAGTGCTGTCAGAATCATTCCTTATTCCCAGAGTCAACTCCAGAGCTGTCTGAATCACTCCTTATTCCCAGCGTCAACTCCGGAGCTGTCAGAATCACTCCTTCATCCCAGATTCAACACCAGTGTATCAGAATCACTCCCTACCATCCAAGAGTCAACTCCAGAGCTGTCAGAATCACTCCCTACATCTCAGAGTCAATTCCGGAGCTGTCAGACTCACTCCTTAGTTTCAGAGTCAAATCCAGAGTTGTCTGAAGCACTTCCTACAGTCTCAGAGTCACTCTAGAGCTGTCAGAATCACTCCTTAGTCTCAGAGGCAACTCCAGACCTGTCAGAATCACACCCTACAGTCCTAGAGTCAACTCTAGAGCTGTCAGAATCACTCCTTAGTCTCAGAGTCAACTCCAGAGCTGTCAGAATCACTCCACAGTCTCAGAGTCACTCCGGAGCAGTCAGAATCACTCCTTTGCCTCAGAGTCAACCCCAAAGCTGTCGGAATCACTCTCTACTGTTCAGAGTCAACTCCAGAGTTGTCAGAATCACTCCTTCATCTTAGAGTCAACACCAGAGCCATCAGAATCACTCCCTACAGTCCAAGTGTCAACTCAAGAGCTGTCAGAATCTCTCTATATAATCCCAGAGTCAACTCCAGAGCTATCAGAATCACTCCCTATAATCCCAGAGTCATCTCCAGGGCTGTCAGAATCACTCCCTATGGCCCCAGAGTCAACTCCAGAGCTGTCAGAATCACTCTATATAATCCCAGAGTCATCTCCAGGGCTGTCAGAATCACTCCCTATGGCCCCAGAGTCAACTCCAGAGCTGTCAGAATCACTCCCTGCAGTCCCACAGTCAAATCCAGAGCTGTCAAAATCACTCCCTAAACCTCGGAGTCAACGCCAGAGCTGTCAGAATTACTCCCTGTATCTCAGAGTCAGCTCCCGAGTTGTCAGAATCACTCCTTAGTCTCAGAGACAACTCCAGAGATATCAGAATAACTCCAGAGTCTCATAGTCAATTCCAGAGCTGTCAGAATCTCTCCCTACATCTCAGAGTCAACTCCAGAGCTGTGAGAATCAGTCCCTACACTCCAAGAGTAAACTCTAGAGCTCCAAAAATCATTTCAAACAGTCCCAGAGTCAACTCGAGACCTGTCAGAATCACTCCCCACAGTCCCAGAGTCAACTCCAGAGCTGCTAGAATCACTCCAGAGTCTCAGAGTCACTCCAGTGCTGTCAGAATCACTCCCTACAGTTAAGCGTCAAATTCAGAGCCCTCAGAATCACTCCCTACATCTCAGAGTCAACTCCAGAACTGTCGGGATCACTCCCTAAATCTTGGAGTCAACTCCAGATCTGTGAGAATCAAACCTCAGTCTCAGAGTCAACTCCAGAGCTATCAGAATCACTCCCTACGGTCCCAGAATCAACGCCAGAGCTGTCAGAATCACTCTTTATTCCCAGAGCCAATTCCAGAGCTGTCAGAATCACTCCTTATTCTCAGAGTCAACTCCAGAGCTGTCAGAATCACTCCCTTAACTCCGAGAGTAAAATCCAGAGCTCTCAGAATCACTCCCTACAGTCCCAGAGTCAACTCCAGAGCTGTCGGAATCACTCCCTACATTTCATAGTCAACCCCAGAAGTGTCAGAATCACTCCTTAGACTCAGAGTCAACTCTAGATCTATCAGAATCACTCCTTAGTGGCAGAGTTATCTCCACATCTGTAAGAATCACTCCCTACAGTACCAGAGTCAACTCCAGAGCTGTCAGAATCACTCCCTATATCTCAAAATCAACTGCAGAGCTGTCAGAATCACTCCCTACAGTCCCAGAGTCAAATCCAGAGCTGTCCGAATCACTCCCTAAATCTCGGAGTCAACGCCAGAGCTGTCAGAATTACTCCCTGCATCTCAGAGTCAACACCCGAGCAGTCAGAAAAACCCCAGAGTCTCATAGTCAACTCCAGAGCTGTCACAATCACTCCTTAGTGGCAGAGTCAACTTCAGAGCAGTCAGAATCACTCCCTACACCCCCAGATTCAACTCCAGAGGTGTCAGAATCACTCCCTACATCTCAGAGTTAACTCCAGAGCTGTCAGAATCACTCCCCAGAGTCCCAGAGTCAACTCCAGAGCTGCCTGAATCACTCCAGAGTCTCAGATTCACTCCAGTGCTGTCAGAATCTATCCCTACAGTCCAAGCCTCAAATCCAGAGCTGTCAGAATCACTCCCTACATCTCAGAGTCAACTCCACAGCTGTCAGAATCACTCCTTATTCCCAAAGTGAACTCCAGAGCTGTCTGAATCAATCCTTAGACCCATTGTAAAGTCCACAGCTGTCAGAATCACTCCCTATATCGCAGACTCAACTTCTGAGGTGCCAGAATCACTCCTTCGTCTCAGAGTCAACTCCAGAGCTGTCAGAATCACTCACTACATCTCAGACTCACTCCAGAGCTGTCGGGATCACTCCCTAAATCTCAGAGTCAACACCAGAGCTGTCAAAATCACACCTCAGTCTCAGAGTCAATTCCAGAGCAATTAGAATCACTCCTTAGTCTCAGAGTCAACTCCAGAGCTGTCAGGATCACTCCTGATTCCCAAAGTGAACTCCAGAGCTGTCTGAATCACTCCTTAGTGTCAGAGTCAACTCCAGTGCTGTCAGAATCACTCCTCAGTCTCAGAGTCAACTCCAGAGCTGTCGGAATCACTCCTTTGCCTCAGAGTCAACTCCAAAGCTGTCGGAATCACTCTCTACTGTTCAGAGTCAAATCCAGAGTTGTCAGAATCACTCCTTCATCTTAGAGTCAGCTCCAGAGCCGTCAGAATCACTCCCTACAGTACCAGTGTCAACTCCAGAGCTGACAGAATCTCTCTCTATAATCCCAGAGTCAACTCCAGACCTATCAGAATCACTCCCTACAATCTCAGAGTCAACTCCAGAGCTATCAGAATCGCACCTTAGTCTCAGAGTCAACTCCAGAGCTGTCTGAAAAACTGCCTACAGTCTCAGAGTCAACTCCATAGCTATCAGAATCACTCCATAGTCTCAGAGTCAACTCCAGGGCTGTCAGAATCACTCCTTATTTCCATAGTCAACTCCAGAGCTGTCAGAATCACACTTTATTCCCAGAGTGAACTCCCGAGGTGTCAAAATCACTGCCGACCGTCCGAGAGTCAACTCGAGAGCAGTCAGAATAACACCCTACAGTCTGAAAGTGATCCCCAGTGCTGTCAGAATCACCACCTGCAGTCTCAGAGGCAACTCCTGAGGTTTCAGAATTACTCCTTAGAAACAGAGTCAACTCCAGACCTATCAGATCACTCCTTATAATCTCAGAGTCAACTCCAGAGCTCTCAGAATCACTCCCTTAACTCCGAGAGTCAAATCCAGAGCTCTCTGAATCACTCCATGCATCACAGAATCAACCTCACTTCTGTCAGAATCACTCCCAACAGTCCCAGAGGCTACGCCAAAGCTGTCAGAATCTCTCCCTACATCTCAGAGTCAATTCCAGAGCGGTCAGAATCACTCCTTCGTCTCAGAGTCAACTCCAGAGCCATTAGAATCACTCCCTTCAGTCCCAGTGTCAGCTCCAGAGCTGTCAGAATCCTCCCTACAGTCCCAGAGTCAAATGCAGAGCTGTAACAATCACCCCCTGCAGTCCCAGAGTCAACTACAGAGCTATCAGAATCACTCCCGACATCTCAGAGTCACCTCCAGAGTTGTCAGAATCACTCCCTACAGTCCCTGCGTCGACTCCAGAGCTGTCAGGGTCACTCCCAAAATCTCGGAGTCAATTCCAAAGCTGTCAGAATCTCTCCCTACATCTCAGAGTGAACTCCAGAGCTATCAGAATCACACCTTAGTCTCAGAGTCAACTCCAGAGCTGTCTGAAAAACTGCCTACAGTCTCAGAGTCAACTCCAGAGCTATCAGAATCACTCCTTGGTCTCAGAGTCAAATCCAGATCTGTCAGAATCACTCCTTATTCCCAGAGTCAACTCCAGAGCTGTCAGAATCACTCCCTAAAGTCCCAGAGTCAAATCCAGAGCTCTCAGAATCACTCCCTGCAGCTCAGAGTCAACTCCAGAGCTGTCGGAATCACTCTCTACTGTCTCAGAGTCAGCTCCAGAGCCATCAGAATCACTCCCTACAGTCCCATTGTCAACTCCAGAGCTGTCAGAATCACTCCCTATAATCCCAGTCATCTCCAGAGCAGTCGGAATCACTCCCTAAATCTTGGAGTCAATGCCAGAGCTGTCGGAATTACACCCTGCATCTCAGAGTCAACTCCCGAGCTGTCAGAATCACTCCTTAGTCTCAGAGTCCAATCCAGAGCTGTCAGTATAACTCCAGAGTCTCATAGTCAACTCCAGAGCTGTCACAATCACTCCTTAGTGGCAGAGTCAACTCCAGAGCAGTCAGAATCACTCCCTACACCCCCAGAGTCAAGCCCAGATCTCTCAGTATCATTCCCTGCATCACAGAGTCAACTCCAGAGCTGTCTGAATCAATCCTTAGACCCATTGTCAACTCCAGGCATGTCAGAATCACTCCCTACACTCCCAGAGTAAACTCCAGAGCTCTCAGAATCAATTCCTACAGTCCCAGAATCAAGACCAGATCTGTCAGAATCACTCCTTAGTCTCAGAGTCAACGCCAGAGCTGTCAGAATCACTCCTTAGCCTCAGAGTCAATTCCAGATCTGTCAGAATCACTCTCTACTGTCTCAGAGTCAGCTGCAGAGCCGTCAGAATCACTCCCTACAGTCCCAGTGTCAACTCCAGAGGTATCAGAGCCACTCCCTATAATGTCAGTGTTAGCTGCAGAGCTGTCAGAATCACTCCCTATGTCTTAAAATCAACTCCAGAGCTGTCAGAATCTCTCCCTACATCTCAGAGTCAACTCCAGAGCTGTCTGAATCAATCCTTAGACCCATTGTCAACTCCAGGGCTGTCAGAATCACTCCTTAGTCTCAGAGTCAACGCGAGAGCTGTCAGAATCACTCCTTAGACTCAGAGTCAATTCCAGAGCTGTCAGAATCACTCCCTACAGTCCCAGAGTCAAATTCAGAGCTCTCAGAATCACTCCATGCATCACAGAATCAACCTCACTTCTGTCAGAATCACTCCCTACAGTCCCAGAGGCTACGCCAAAGCTGTCAGAATCTCTCCCTACATCTCAGAGTCAATTCCAGAGCGGTCAGAATCACTCCTTCGTCTCAGAGTCAACTCCAGAGCCGTTAGAATCACTCCCTTCAATCCCAGTGTCAGCTCCAGAGCTGTCAGAATCCTCCCTACAGTCCCAGAGTCAAATGCAGAGCTGTAACAATCACCCCCTGCAGTCCCAGAGTCAACAACAGAGCTATCAGAATCAATCCCGACAGTCCAAGCGTCAACTCCAGAGCTGTCAGAATCACTCCCGACATCTCAGAGTCACCTCCAGAGTTGTCAGAATCACTCCCGACAGTCCCTGCGTCGACTCCAGAGCTGTCAGGATCACTCCTTAAATCTCGGAGTCAATTCCAGAGCTGTCAGAATCTCTCCCTACATCTCAGAGTCAACTCCAGAGCTGTCTGAAAAACTGCCTACAGTCTCAGAGTCAACTCCAGAGCTATCAGAATCACTCCTTAGTCTCAGAGTCAACTCCAGATCTGTCAGAATCACTCCTTATTCCCAGAGTCAACACCCGAGGTGTCAGAATCTCTCCCGACCGTCCGAGAGTCAACTCGAGAGCAGTCAGAATCAGACCCTACAGTCTGAGAGTGATCCCCAGAGGTGTCAGAATCACTACCTACAGTCTCAGAGGCAACTCCTGAGCTGTCAGAATCACTCCTTAGAAACAGAGTCAACTCCAGACCTATCAGAATCACTCCCTACAATCTCAGAGTCAACTCCACAGCTGTCAGAATCACTCCCTTAACTCCGAGAGTAAAATCCAGAGCTCTCAGAATCAATTCCTACAGTTCCAGAGTCAATTCCAGAGCTGTCAGAATCACTCCCAACAGTCCCAGAGTCAAAACCAGAGCTCTCAGAATCACTCCCTGCAGCTCAGAGTCAACTCCAGAGCTGTCGGAATCACTCTCTACTGTCTCAGAGTCAGCTCCGGAGCCATCAGAATCACTCCCTACAGTCCCACTGTCAACTCCAGAGCTGTCAGAATGACTCTCTATAATCCCAGACTCAACTCCAGAGCTATCAGAATCACTCCCTATAATCCCAGTCATCTCCAGAGCAGTCGGAATCACTCCCTAAATCTTGGAGTCAATGCCAGAGCTGTCGGAATTACACCCTGCATCTCAGAGTCAACTCCCGAGCTGTCAGAATCACTCCTTAGTCTCAGAGTCCAATCCAGAGCTGTCAGTATAACTCCAGAGTCTCATAGTCAACTCCAGAGCTGTCACAATCACTCCTTCGTGGCAGAGTCAACTCCAGAGCAGTCAGAATCACTCCCTACACCCCCAGAGTCAAGTCCAGATCTCTCAGTATCATTCCCTGCATCACAGAGTCAACTCCAGAGCTGTCTGAATCAATCCTTAGACCCATTGTCAACTCCAGGCATGTCAGAATCACTCCCTACACTCCCAGAGTAAACTCCAGAGCTCTCAGAATCAATTCCTACAGTCCCAGAATCAAGACCAGATCTGTCAGAATCACTCCTTAGTCTCAGAGTCTACGCCAGAGCTGTCAGAATCACTCCTTAGTCTCAGAGTCAATTCCAGATCTGTCAGAATCACTCTCTACTGTCTCAGAGTCAGCTGCAGAGCCGTCAGAATCACTCCCTACAGTCCCAGTGTCAACTCCAGAGCTATCAGAGCCACTCCCTATAATGTCAGTGTTAGCTGCAGAGCTGTCAGAATCACTCCCTACGTCTCAAAATCAACTCCAGAGCTGTCAGAATCTCTCCCTACATCTCAGAGTCAACTCCAGAGCTGTCTGAATCAATCCTTAGACCCATTGTCAACTCCAGGGCTGTCAGAATCACTCCCTAAACTCCCAGAGTAAACTCCAGAGCTCTCAGAATCAATTCCTACAATCCCAGAATCAACACCAGATCTGTCAGAATCACTCCTTAGTCTCAGAGTCAACGCGAGAGCTGTCAGAATCACTCCCTACAGTCCCAGAGTCAAATCCAGAGCAGTCGGAATCACTCCCTAAATCTCGAAGACAACACCAGAGCTGTCAGAATTACTCCCTGCATCTGAGAGTCAACTCCCGAGCTGTCAGAATCACACGTTCGTCTCAGAGTCAACTGCAGAACTGTCAGAATAACTCAATAGTCTCATAGTCAACTCCAGAGCTGTCACAATAACTCCTTAGTGGCAGAATCAACTCCATAGCAGTCAGAATCACTCCCTACACCCCCAGAGTCAAGTCCAGAGCTGTCAGAATCACTCCCTACAGTCCCAGAGTCAAATTCAGAGCTCTCAGAATCACTCCCCGCATCTCAGAGTCAACTCCAGAGCTATCGGAATCACTCTCTACTGTCTCAGAGTCAGCTCCAGAGCCGTCAAAATCACTCCCTACAGTCCCAGTGTCAACTCCAGAGCTGTCAGAATCACTCTCTATAATCCCAGACTCAACTCCAGAGCTATCAGAATCACTATGTATAATCCCGGAGACAACTCCAGAGTTGTCAGAATCACTCCCTACATCTCAAAATCAACTCCAGAGCTATCAGAATCACTCCCTACAGTCCCAGAGTCAAATCCAGAGCGGTCGGAATCACTCCCTAAATCTCGAAGACAACACCAGAGCTGTCAGAATTACTCCCTGCATCTGAGAGTCAACTCCGAGCTGTCAGAATCACACGTTCGTCTCAGAGTCAACTGCAGAACTGTCAGAATAACTCAATAGTCTCATAATCAACTCCAGAGCTGTCACAATAACTCCTTAGTGGCAGAATCAACTCCATAGCAGTCAGAATCACTCCCTACACCCCCAGAGTCAAGTCCAGAGCTGTCAGAATCAATGCCTAGAGTCCCAGAGTCAACTCCAGAGCTGTCAGGATCACTCCCTAAATCTCGGAGTCAATTCCAGAGCTGTCAGAATCTCTCCCTACATCTCAGAGTCAACTCCAGAGCTATCAGAATCACTCCTTAGTCTCAGAGTCAACTCCAGATCTGTCAGAATCACTCCTTATTCCCAGAGTCAACTCCCAAGGTTCAGAATCACTCCCGACCGTCCGAGAGTCAACTCGAGAGCAGTCAGAATCACACCCTACAGTCTGAGAGTGATCCCCAGAGGTGTCAGAATCACTACCTACAGTCTCAGAGGCAACTCCTGAGCTGTCAGAATCACTCCTTAGAAACAGAGTCAACTCCAGACCTATCAGAATCACTCCCTGCAGTCCCAGAGTCAACTCCAGAGCTCTCAGAATCACTCCCTGCAGCTCAGAGTCAACTCCAGAGCTGTCGGAATCACTCTCTACAGTCTCAGAGGCAACTCCAGAGCCATCAGAATCACTCCCTACAGTCCCAGTGTCAA